>NC_050446.1:64184167-64324648 GCF_903995425.1 Onychomys torridus
TTTCTTTGAATTTTTCAAATACAAATGGACTAGACATTGTTGATGTATTTATTGCTTGTATATACTGTCTGCAGTTATTATACTTATTATATATAATTTGTGTTATATTAGTTATAACTTTTTATATTTATTTAGATAAAATGGGGAAATGTGGTAAGGCATTGTATCTCCCAATATACTGTGTCTCTCAAAGAAATTTACCTGAGGAGTAGAGGAAAAGGCCAGCCACTATATAGAAGTCAGGCAATGGTAGCACACACCGTTAATCCTATCACTTGGCAGGCAGGGATCTGTCTGCATCTCTGTGAGTTCAAGGTGACACTGGGAACAGAGTGAGGCATGGTGGCGTACACCTTAAATTCTAACAGTAGTTATGCATGGAGGTCTGGAGGTCTGTACAGACAGACAGGAAGTGACAGAGCTGGGCCAGACAAGGAAGCAATGTATCTGGACAGAGAAAGCAAATCAAATGGCAGAAAAACAAGACATATAGGTGTGGGTAGACAGGAAATATCTTGTCTTTGGAAGCTGCAGAGTTGGTGAGGTGAGGTTAGTTGTGGCTTTCCCTATTTTCCTGATCTCTCAAATTTTCACCCCTATATCTGGCTCCATTTTTTTTTTAAATTTAATAAGACTGTTTAGAAATTGTCTACATGACTCACTGTATCACATTACAGCTTCCAGGACATTACTTTCTTTTTTCTCATTTTTTTCTCTCTTAAATTATATATTGTTATATTGAGGGGAAGGTTGCAAGGGTAGAGGGTTAATATAAATGGGTGTGGGGATGAATGGAATCAAGATGCATGATGTAAAAGTCACAAAGAATAAAGAAAAAGTACTTGAAAATAAAAAATATCCCCACTAGTTAAAATAAAAAAATATGTTTTCAATTAGTGTTCATGGAACAGTTTGTGAGAGTGGCATTTACTACAGTTTCTCATCCACGAAAAGTGTCTTATAGTTATAAGAAGAATAAGCTAGATATTGGTCTTCCAGTCCTAGAATGATGGATTCTGAAATCTGAGGACAGAATAGTTATCAATATTGGCAGGTAGCATCCAAAGGAGAATTATTACAATGGAAATGTTTCTTAATATCTACTGATATTTTCTGAAGATTTGAGAGTTTCTTTCATGAACTGGTGTTACTTTCTATAGTTTATAAATCTTTAAAATGTAAATGTTGCATGATATTTATATGTGGGGTCAAATTTTGTGAAATTACACAAAGAGAAAAATTATGGTATTTTCTTAAGTTTGCTGAAGTTAATCTCAGAACAACCCAAATCACACTAACTACATCTTATAACCAACCTTCTATCCAATGAGAAATCAGAATTTCATTATGGCATGGGTTCCATCTCATGGAGTGAGCCTCAAATCCAATAAAAAAGTGATTGGTTGTTTCCATAACATTGTAACACCTTTATACCAGTATAGCTTGCAGGCAAGTTCTGTTTTAGGTGGCAGGGTTTATAGTTCAGTGATATTGATGATTTCTTTTTTCCTCCAGGATGATGTAAAGTACCTTCCATGACCATGAACACTGGTCAAGAGAGACAAAACTTCTAGTTGGGGATCAGATTTATTTGTCCATGTTCAATGATACAAGCAAGCTGTGTCTCAGCTAAAGAGTCTCACCATCAGGCTATGGAAAACGACTAATATCCTTCTGGGAGTGTCCATAGAGTAGCAAGAAACCTGAGGCTCGATAGGTCATGGGCCTATGGGGAAACCTACTGCTATTAATTTGCTAAAAAAAAAAAAAAAAAAAAGCAAGAAAATGAATCCTAATAACACATTGCTTCACCTGTCAATAAGAGCTTGGCTCAACACTAGTCAGAGAAGCTAGTTCTTTCAATAGATGGGAATAACAAAGACCCATAGCTGGACAAGATGCAGAGTATGCAACATTGGAACATTCAGCCCTAAATAGGACACATTTGTCAGACCCCCACCTCAAGGCTCTGGGATCTATGTGAAAGAAAAGGTGGAAAGATTATAAGGGATGAAAGTGAGAGATGACTCCAAATAAAGAGTTTCTTTCAGTTACAACAGGATTTATACATATGGGAACCCAGGAAAACAATGACAGTGAACATAAGACCTCTACAGACTCAGGACGCACAGGGTCCTAGCAATGAGAAATGGAAGCAGACAAGGGGCTCCAATTCTAAATAAGAAACTATTTGTAATGGATACCTGCTAGAAAGGGGGACATCAGTTTTCTTCAGTGGAGTGTCACTGGGTATATCAAGGAAACTTCATGTTGGATCCTACATGTAGGAGCTGTTAGTCCACACAAGGCATGTTTTGTGTATTTGCTTTTTTAGGTTTGTTTTTGTCTTGGTGTTTCTTATCTCATTGATTTCACTCTTTGTAATTTATTTTTTTGGTTTTCCTTAATTTTTTTCCTCCTTTTGGGTGTGAAAAGCATAACGTTGGGAGGGTTGGTGGGATATGGGAGGTGTGTGGAAGTGGAAAGAGTGTGGTTGGAATGCATGGCATGAAAAAGATGTTTAAACATAGTTTAAAAAGGGAATAATGAGAGTGAGAATAAAAATCTCACTATAAATGGGAATATATATGTATATTCTACCCATGGATTGAACAAAAATGCTCCTGGAAACTTTAAATAAATTGAAGTTTCATTATGGATTTGTAACTGAATGAACACTGTCTATATCCTATCCTATGTTTATGCACACATGGACCCCTACACAAAGTGTCACGTAGAGCTAATTTCAAATATCACATAATAATGGGTTGTACCCACCATAAACAACTGATGTCACCAGTGATGTCCCAGCATTATATGAAGTCTTGTCAGTGCCACACAGAAAGAATAGATACCTTGATAATTGTTGATTCTTCAGTATCCTGACTGTGGTTGGAAACTGTAGGTCAGTTTCTCTTATAGTAAGTCCTGCTAGGAAGCAATCTATAAAATACCCCCCAAGAAAACACTGTGGCTACTAGTATTAGTACTTTGAGAATCTTTTAAGCATATGAATAGTAATCTTAATTTTATATGTGCAAAGGACTGCATTTTTCAGGTGATTAGTTATTATTCAGAATAATTTTCCAGCCAAATCTGCCCTCTTCGTCTTCTTCTCCTTTTTTTGTCTTGGTTTCCCTTCTTTGCTTCCTGAGATACTCCTTTCTTTTCTCTCTTCTTTCCCTGTTTCCTAACTTCATCCATTAACATTTTTTATCTCTTTTATTCGCTTTCCTTTTCTTTCCACTCCTTCTCTGCACAAGGCCTAGCTTTCTGCTCCTGACTATAACATCCTGCCAGTCAAAGCAAGTTAGAATAACTACCTAAAGTCCAAATAGGAAAGGAATACAAGCCAACAGAAAGAATAGGGTAGATTAAAGGAGACTAATGATTCTGCCTATAATGGCAAAAAAAATATCCTAAATGTTTATTATGTACATACAATTAGTTCAAGTAGCCTATATACAATACAAGGGCTAGCATGGCAGATCCTTATGGATGAACAGGATTCATTCACAAAACAAATAGATTGTTTTCATAGATTGTGGTTTTTCAAATTTGCTCATTCTTTCAGACTTCCTTTTTAAATTCAGGTTTAGAAACCTGCATTAGTGTCTTTTGTAGACCTAGTAACAAAGGTTCTTGACTGTAATGTATGTCTTTTTGTTGTTGTTGTTTTTTGTTTTGTTTTGTTTTTGTTGTTGTTGTTTTTTGAGACAGGGTTTCCCTGTGTAGCTTTGCGCCTTTTCCTGGAGCTTAGTTGGTAGCCCAGGCTGGCCTCAATCTCACAGATATCCGTCTGTCTCTGCCTCCTGAGTGCTGGGATTAAAGGCGTGCATCACCACCGCCCGGCATGTCTTTTTTAATTATGAAAATTTTTTCAGATTATGGGAATCTGTCCTTTCACCAATTTTATTTTTATTATGTTATTTGTATGAAAATTTGGTATTTTAAAAATTACATTGTATTTTGATACCTTAAATATATTTCAACCAATATAATTTTATTAGTGGAAATAATGGTAAGAGAATTCAATAAAAGATTCTATCAGGAAGAAGAGAATGTATGAACATTGTAAGATTTTACTTGTTCAAATGTATTTAATGACTCCAGCCAGGAAAGCGGGTGTCTTCATCTCTTTCTCAGCTTCTCCAAATATAATCCCCTAGTCTCATTCCCACCTCTGTAGCAGACCACCTGCTGCAATCTCCCTTCCCCTCCTCCAGCAATAGATAGCGAACAGAAAATTATGGTTGGCAGTGACTTTGGAAATTCCTTGTCTCATAATATCATGTCAGGGCTTTCCCCCCTAATTTTATCTTATTTTTATTGTTTAAAATTTATTCATGTATGTGTAAAATTTACACATACATGAATAAATTATATATATATATATATATATATATATATATATATATATATATATATTTATATGTGTGTGTGTGTGTGTGTATGTGTGTATATAGTTATATATATAATTTTGCTCTATTTTTATTTTATATGTCCTTTTTGTGTATATAATAACTTCCAGCATAGCATTTCATGAGATTCCTGAGTGTGCAAATGATTCAGTCTTCATGTCTACATCTGTTTCTTGTGTCTCTTCTTGACTTGTTTTTCCTTCAGTTTGTGTTGTCCCATTCTGGTATGTTAGTGTAGCTGAAATTTTCTCCAGTCCTGCCTGGCCCAAGGTCAGGACAAATCTCTCTCACCCACCAGTTCTGCAGCTGCTGAGACCCAACCAAGTGAGCACTCAGAGACTTATATTACTTATAAACAATATGGCTGTGGCAGGCTTCTAGCTATCTAGTTCTTCTATCTCAAATTAACCCATTTCTATTAGTCTATACTTTGCCACATGGCTCATGGCTTACTGGTAACTTATATCTAGCTTGTCATGGTGGTGGCTAGCATCTCTCTGCCTCAGCCTTCCACTTTCCAGAATTGTCCTGTCTTCTTGTCCCACCTATACTTCCTGCCTGGCTATTGGCCAATCAGTGCTTTATTTACTAACCAATCAGAACAACACACTGAATATACAGAACATCTCACAGCATATTAGTTTTTGTTTTATCTTATTATATTAGAATTTATTTTATTATTGTTCCTTAGAAACCTGTCTGTTTTCTCATGAAAGATCACAATGGGGTGGATCTGGTTGGAGGGGAAGAAGAGAGGTAATAGGAGGAGTAGTGGGAGGGGATTCTATAATGGGGGAAAAATCTATGTTCAATAAAAGGAAAAACTGATTTAGATTAGATGCAGGAATAGTAAATACAAGAAATTGAAGAAGAAAATAGAAACAACTACAAATGTTCCCAGTGATAAGAATATTAAGCAAAAAAAGTTATGAATGAAGACATAAAAAATAAAATGATTACAGTACTTTTTTAATTAGAGCAAAAATATATTAAAATATAGTAGAAAGGAGGGATGTGTTTTGAAGACATGCCATAAAGCCCTAGGTCTGAGCCCCTGCAGAGCACAAAAGACAGGAAGGAACACCCTTATAAACCTAGAAAACAAGAGTTAGAGGCAGTAGGGTCAAGCCAAGATCATGCACAACAAGTTTGACATTCGTGTGGGTTATATCAGACTCTTGTGTCAAAGTAATTAATAAAAAAATTAATCATTTAATTACAGAAAAGAAAAAGAAGGAAAAAATTAACATGAAAAGGGGAAGGAAAGGATGAAACTTACAATGAAAAAATGCACAAAAAAATGAATGTCTTAGTGGGGATAATAATTACAATCACATATTTTAATATACAATAAAGCCAAAATATTTTAAAAGTTTAATGTAAAAATATGAAAAGCTAGTGTAGTGAATAAATGGTTATAAAAAGAAGAGAAATAAATGGCATTAAAATACTGGAGGAAGAAATCAATACTCAGCCATCTGAGAAATGAAAACTTTAAATTCTTGAAGATTCCACCTCAAGCAAGTGATAATGGTTGTTGACAGGAAGATGTGGAGTTCAAGTATGAGCCCATGGACAGCTGGGTAAGGATGGAGAAGGAAGGAATAAGCCAAGGCCCCCTACTCTTCAGTGCTGAATACAAGGTACTGATAGTTTCTAGTCAAGGGAAAATCATTGCATTGATTACTTGACCTAGGCTCCAATAGATAACCCTATCCAATGAACAAATATACAGATGGTCCTGGTCAAATTGCATAAGCCACACAATATAAGCAAAAGTAATTGTCTTTGTCAGGATTTTTATTACTGTGAGGAGACACCATGACCACATCAACTCTTACAAGAAAACATTTCATTGAGATGGCAGCTTGCAGTTTCAGAGGTTCAGTCCATTGTCATCATGACAGGGACCATGGTGATGTATAGACAGATGTGGTACTGAATACTTCTTTACTAGAAGACAGTACAAAGTCAACTGACTGTCACACTGAGTGAAGCTTGAGAAGAGACCTCAAAGCCAACTCCATGGTAATACACTTCCTCCAGCAAAGGCCATGCCTCCTAATAGTGCCACTCCCTTTGGGGGTCATTTTCTTTCAAACCACCACATTCCAACTCCCGGCCCACAAAGGCTTACAGCCATATCATAATACAAAAAATACATTCAACCCAACTTTAAAGTCTATAACAGCCCCAAACTTGTTTTAAAGTCTCTTTTGAGATTTATGACAATTTCTTAACTGTAATCACCTATAAAATAAAAATTAAAAAACAGATCACATACTTCCAATTTAGAATGTCACGATATATACATAACATTCCAAAACACAGGGAAGGGAGCATAGCAAGGAAATATCAAACCACAGCAAGACCGAATACTAGCTGGACAAATTCCAAACTTTGCATCTCATCTCTGTGTCTAATGTCTAAACACTCTTCAGGGCTCCAATTCTGTTTAGATTTGTTTACTGCAACACATCTCTTTCTCTTGGCCTGAACCCACTCCCTGTTAGCAGCTCCCTTGCCATGAATCTGGCATCTCTAACATCTCCAAGATGATTCAGGTTTCAAATTCACAGCTTCATACAATGGCCTATCTACTAGGCATCTATTCAGGAACACTCCTGACATATGTGGCCTCAGTGACTTTCTTTAGGCATGAAGATAAATCCAACTATTCATTTCTTCTGTCCTAAATTCTAAATCCAGAACCATATGGCCAAAGCTGCCAAGTTCTGCTGCTTACTATGACTGGAAGAGGCCTCTTGTATAACTACATCTTTACCAAATTTCTGTTTTCTTTCACTGCCTGAACTTGGTTCTCCTTGAACTTTCTCTTTACACCAGCCTGGCCTCAAACTCGGGGAGCCATCAGCCTCTGCTTCCCAGTACTGGCATTAAAAATATGCACCACCACATTAGGCTCCAAGCTTTTCTTTAATTTCTTCCAAAGTTGGAAATTTAGCTGTGTGGGATCTTGCCCTGAGGTCACCACTCCCTTCATTCCATTTTTTAATCTGTTTCTCCCCTTGAACAAAGAATTTAGCTTCATTCTGCTTTCTGATACTCTTTTATTTTCTCCTCAATATATACTTTTTGTAATTTACCATGTTCAGTTTGCTATGTTTCATTATAAATCTTCATTAGAGTTTCCACTAATATCCACATGACAGAGTTTATACTAGGCTGTTGTGAAATTTCTTCTGCCAATGGAATTAATCTGAAACTTCTCACCTTAGTCTCAGGCAGACTTTTTAATTTAAATTTTTTTCATTCTATATACCTAACACAGTTTCCCCTTTCTCCCTCCTGCTTACCTCCTAACTTCCTCCCCTACCCCCAATCTGCTCCTCTGAGAGGCTAATGCCTCCCATGTGTACTTACAAATGCTTGACCAATAGCTTAGGCTTATTACTAGCTAACTCTTACAACTTAACCCATTTTAATTAATCTGTGTGCTGTCCTGAGGCTCTCTGCTTTTACCTCTGTCCCATTTTGTGTGTCCAGTTCATTCTCTATCTGGCTGGCAACTCCTCCAACTCTGCCCTTTCTCATCCTTCATTCTCAGTTTGGCTTTCTAGTCTAAATTTATCCTGCTTAGCTATGGGACAGTAAGCTTGTTTCTTAAACCAATCATAGTGATATATATTTATAAAGTGTACAGAAGGATTATTCTACAGCAGTGAATATGATAGTTTTAAGTGTCATACTCTAGAATCATCTGCAAGAGAGTATTGAAAGATGTTATTAAGATTAAGTAGAATGTGGGAACAATCTGTGGGGGGGTATTGTCTTGATTGAGATAATTTAGGTAAGAGGACTCACCCATGTAGGTAGCCCCATTCCCCTGTTTTAGGTCCCAGAATATAAATATACAGAAGGGGCTAAAAACAGGCACACACACACACACACACACACACACACACACACGCAAGCATGCACACACGCATCCATTTTTTTTTCCTGCACTTGACTGTGGATTTGACCAGTTACTTCAAGTTTCTACTTTGATTTTCCATAATGATAAATTGTTACCTAATACTGCATGTTACTTAACACTGCAGCCAGTAACCCTTTATCTATTAAAGTTGCTTTAGTTGGCATACTTTTTTCACAGCAAAGAAATGTAATCAGGACAGGTGGTATGGAGGGATCATGGTCAAAATATACAATACTTGTGAACCAAGATCTCTTTATGAAACCCAGAACTATGTACTTATTATATTACAACAAAAATTTTGAAAATGAATCTATAAGCGTGCATTTTCTATTCAATGAAGCTTTTTAAGTTCAGAAAATGTAATGACCTTATGAATACATTCACAATTGGCATAATGGGCCCCATTTGTTAGCACCATATTGTACATTTTATTTATTTATTTTGTGTGGGCATGTGTGTGTGCTAGGGTCACATTTATGGAGATCAGATGGGAAGATGTAAGAGTCCACTCTTTCCTTCTACCATGAGCCCAGGAGATCCCACTACCTCTTCAAGCTTGACTGCAATCCTGTCAAAACTATATCACTGGCCCCACTATGGCCTTATCTCAGAGGTAGTTTGAGTAAGAAATCCAAACCTCTAAATATCCTCCTCATCTGTGGGAGGAGAATAATTATAGAAAGGTTGAGGGCACTGTGTCCACTACTGGCTAATGGTCATGTGAAACCACAAACCAGATGTGAGGGTCATTTTTGCTAAAGGTGAGATGTTTCCTTCTCAGAACACTTCAGGCTACACCTGTGAACAAATCAATTGTAGTCTGTGAAGCATGTCACAAATGGAAGGCACTAAAAAGTTTTTTTGTTGTTTGTTTAGTATTTATATTCATGATATATTTGTTTGCTTTTGGACATAGACAAAGAACAATGATTGCTATTTTTTCAAAACTGAAAATTTTTTAGAAGAGCAATTCTCAACCTAAGGGTCATGACCCCCTTGGGGGTTGAATAACCCTGTCATAGGAGCCACCTAAGACCATCTCAAAACAAAGATACTTACATTATGATTCATAACAGTAGCAAATTTACAGTTATGAAGTAGCAATGAAAATAATTTATGTTTGGGGGGTCACCACAACATGAAGAACTGTATTAAATGGTTATAGCATTAAGAGTGTTGAAAACCACTGTTTTAGAATATTAACTGTTACAGACTGAGAAATGTTCAAGTTCTTAATTTATTTTTAAATTTTATAACAAATTTAATTTTACATATCAGCCACAAATTCCACTGTCCTCCCTCCTCCCTCTGCCCTCCCTGCCCTCCCTGCCCTCCCCCCTATTCACCCCCTATTCCTACCTCCTCCAAGGCAAGGACTCCTCTGGGGATTCAGCTCAGCCTTGGAGATCCAGTTGAGGCAGGTCCAGTCCCCTCCTCCCTTCACCTAGGCTGAGCAAAGTGTCCCAGCATAGGCCCTAGGTTCCAAAAAGCCAGCTCATGCCTAAGGAGAGGTCCTGGTCTGACTGCCTGGGGGCGTCCTAACTAATTAAAGCTAATCTTAATTGTTTTGCCTATGGTAATTAAAAAATATTTAATAATGATAACTATCTGGAAGCTAGGAGTGAGTGAAATCTTTCAATAATAAACTGCAGATATGAACAGAGTACCAGGGTATGCATGAGAAATATTTGGCTTGGAGGACTGTAACTGTGGCTGAAATGATTATTAGTCTATTCATCTTTATTTGCAAGTACATGGATCATGAATTTCGTTTCATATTTAATAAATAATTTGATCCTCTGATGATGCATTTACTGTTTTGTTTTCAGTTTTTTGTTATTGTTTTTGTTTTGATTCTGAAGATTCAGGTTGGCCTTGTTTCAGTGTAACCCCATGCCTCTGGGAAAACCCTGATCACTAACAGTGGATGGGAATTTACTGCTGAAATGGTTAGATACTTAGTCAGTGGAGACAAGGCCTCAAAGGGATACACGTAGAATGATGCAAACATGCTCACCTTGAAAATATGTACCATTTGAAAAGTGCTCTCTGAGTTCTTTTACGCTTACCATTACTTTATAGGTACTATATTAATGACTGTTATTTTAAAATGTGATTTGGAGACTGTTTACAATCTAAACTCAAAATACCACCAAATGGTAGGCCTGGATATATAAATGATTTTGTGAAAACATGCTAGCTGCCTTTCCAGGAGTTTTTCTTGTACAGAGGACAATTAATCCCCTTCCCATGCCACAGAACCATTTCCTACTTAACTCCATGGGCACATCAAACATCTGTGTTAATTTTCTTTGAAGTCACTGGAAACTACATTTCTATCAAGACAGGTTCCCCATGAATGACTGGCTTGTCTAATTCTCTTCTGAGTCCTTGTTCTTCTTTAGAGGAATCCACATGGGACCATCTTTCTGGACCTGAATCTTTGGTCATCTTGGTATGGGATTAGACATTTTACTTGCGAAATGCTTGTGTTTTATTTAGTGTGATCAATAAATAAATGGCTTTTCAAGGTCATGGAAATGGCAACAAACTGAAATTTTAGGTAGTCATGAAATCAGTGAGTAGTAAATTTGATCTGACTAATCAGAGCTATTATTTATAGTTGTCTTTTAAATTAATTCATCTTTGTTTTATTTGTGGGCACAACTATGGCCTCAGGATGGAGAGCTCTAAACCACCAACTGATTTTAGTTTAATTTTCATTAATGTAATTAGAATCAAAGTTTTATATGTAAAAAGAATTTGATGGCAAGGTTTCAATGGTGAATTGAGAGACCAAGGTAAGTTTCAACTGCTGATTTTGGAGCATAACGTGTGTAATACTGAAATGGTAAAGATGAAGCATGTTAAGGGGGGTATTAAGGATGGATACCAAAGAACTGCCAGTCAGGCTCTGGTGATGGTACTTTCATTCCTGGAGACTGAATAGCCATGCTAGTGCTTGGGGAATCAATTTGATTTCATGTATTGAATTAAATTATTTAAATCATTATTTGTGTTTTATAGCAATAGAAAATTGACAAAAGTAATAAATTTGTCATTCTTAACCTACTCACATAAAGATAAAAATCTATATAAATTTTAAAAATAAAACCACAATAATTGAATTAGGGCAAATATGAAATCTGTGAGGGAGCATAAAATGAATGCTGAGGATGAAGGAAGCAGTGAGGAAGTGAGGAATAAAGAAGTGGGGTTATGGACTTGTTAGGACAGTTCATAAACAGAGGCATGGCTTATTTGAGAAGCTTAGAAAAATAATCATAGTGATTTATTGAATAGCAATCTGCAAACATTTTATTTTGTTTTGTATCCTTTTTAGTTCTCCAAAGCACTACAAGGTAAGACATAATTCTTAGTTGAGTTGAATCACGTAATATTTAATGGCTAGTGTTATAAGCACTACCACAGGGAGTTAACCAAGTTTTATGAATCCACTAAGACTTATTCACAAAAACTGACAGACAATTACTATTATTACTCATGAAGGTCTTTTAGTTTGCTTATTATTTTTGAGACAATAGTTCATTATCTATTTAATCTGTACTTCAAACCTGGAATCTCATACTGGGATAATAGGGATGCACCTTGATGGCCATATGTCTCTCTCATACTCTTCATAAGAATAAAAACCAGACATCATGAATACCTTAATGTTGTCTTAATCCATGACATTTTGGTTTCCTTTAATATAGCATAGCTTTATTTCTATAAGCCTGAGGGACCAGGAGCTTTTAAGTTTCTCTAATCATTCAGAGGAAATTTTAATAAATTGTATAAAGTTATATTAAAAATTTACAATTCTTTCCAAGTGTTTCTGTGTATTCACTGATAAATAAAAGTCTGCATCCCGTGTTCAGGTGGTAAAAAGAGAAATGTCATGAAGATATTCTACATACATGTGTGTGTGTGTGCAAGTGTGTGTGTATGTGTGTGTGTGTGTGTGTGTGTCTGTGTGTGTGTAAGAAAATAGATATTAAGGAGTGTGAGATATAGACAAAAGATTAAGCCACTATTATACTAAATAGCTTATTACTTACATCTTTTCTCTTACCCACCAATGATGAAGGTTTTCCCAAGGATACTAATGATATAATAATCTTAGGAATATGTACAAACTAAAATAATGAGGCAGGTTTCCTACGTTGTCCAAACAGACCACCAGAACAAAAAGCAAAAGATGTATCTGTGAAAGACTTTGTGTGATCGGATCAGTCGAAATGAAAGGCCTGCCAGATTATACTGGCATTATCTGGTTTCCACAGTTCTAGATGATGGCATTCACAGGGGGAAAATGTCCAGTGTGTCCAAGGATTACTCATTAAAAATAACATTCTTACAAGACAAAAAGTCCAAACCAAAACATGGGATTTTTTAGTTTAATTTTTATTTTTGTATTTTGTTTTTAAGAGTTGGAGGACAGGGATGCGAGAGGAGAAAAAAGAGAAAAGGAGAGGAGAAGGAAAGAAAGGAAAGGAGGGGGGAAGCAAGGGGAAGAGAGGATGAAGTTAAATGTGTGGAGGGAAGTTAGGATCTGGGAGGAATTGGGCAAAGAGAAATGTAATCATAATACATTTTATGACAGAATAAATAAATAAATAAAAAAGAAAGTTACAAAAAACAAAAACATAAAAACAAACTTGTTTTTCAGATCTCCCAGTTCAGAGTTCCATGCCTTCACCAGCAAATGGAGAATCCAATCAATGTGACTGAATTTATTCTTTTGGGAATTACAAAGACCCCGGAGCTGAAAAAACTGTTCTCTGCTTTGTTTCTAATCATGTACATGGCAACAGTGTTGGGGAATGTACTCATTGTATTAACTATAACTAGAAGCCACAATCTGAGGTCACCCATGTATTCCTTCCTCACTTCTCTGTCTCTCATAGATGTCACCTATTCATCTGTCACTACTCCAAAGTTGATTGTGGATGGCCTTTCTGAGAGAACAACCATTTCCTTTGAAGGCTGCATGACTCAGCTCTTTGCAGACCATTTCTTTGGTGGTGCAGGGATCATCCTTCTCACTGTGATGGCCTATGACCGCTACATAGCCATCTGTAAGCCCCTACATTATATGGCTATCATGACTCCTCATGTGTGCTCCTGGATGGTGGGTGGTGCTTGTGCAGGAGGATGCATGCATGCAACCATTCAGCTTCTCTTTATGTATCAAATACCATTCTGTGGCCCCAATGTCATTGACCATTTTATGTGTGACTTATTTCCATTGTTGCAGTTGGCCTGCATAGACACACACATCCTGGGTCTCTTAGTCATTCTTAACAGTGGGGTAATGTGTATGACCATTTTCCTTATTCTCATGACTTCATATGTGGTCATCCTGTGCTCCCTGAAGTCTTGCAGCTCTGAAGGAAGGCACAAAGCCCTCTCCACATGTGCTTCTCATTTCACAGTGGTTGTGCTGTTCTTTGTACCTTGCATCTTCTTGTACATGAGGCCTGTGGTCACTTACCCCATAGACAAGGCAATGGCTGTGGCTGCTATTGTTGTGGAGCCAATGTTAAATCCTTTGATCTACACATTGAGGAATGTAGAGGTAAAAAATGAACTGAGGAAGTTGTGGAGGAAAAAGGTGCCTTAAGTAGTATAACCTGATATGGTAAGTATCAAATACTTCCTACAAACCGCAGGAGATCTATCTTTCAGAGTACTATGATTCCACTTGGAATATAGTAGTAAGAGTTATCCTTTAAGTTTATGAACTTGTCCAAGATACCACAGTGGACAACCTATGCATATCAGAGTCTACTTCTAGACACAAGCATAGTTTGTGCTTCATCTTACCCATATGTCTCTAGTTATATATTTTAAAAACTGCATTTTAACAATGTGAGCTCCTCCAAGTTTAGAGCTATTTCTTTTATGTTAGCTGGACAAATATATTCCAAAATTTTTTTTGATTAACTGTGTGTGTTTTTCAAGATATACTACTATTTGAAACCAAGAGAAAAATAATACTTAACTTTATCTGGTTATTGTCTTCATTTAATCTTTACTCCTATAGGCATATTTAGCCTGAGAATTTATGATCATGATTTATAATTTAGAAATATTTCTGAGGGGCTTGGGAAATAATGTGCTAGCCATGAAACATAAGGACCTGATTTTTCCTCAGAATGTCAGCAAATACCTGGGCATAGTTTTTGTTCTTTTATTCCCAGAATTGTTGGGGGTGAAGAGAGGCCACGGAGATTCCTGCAACATGCTGGTCACCTAGTCTAGCCAAATGGGTGAGTTTTAGGGTAAGCAGAGACAGTCAATCTAAAATCTTTCATACACACACACACACACACACACACACACACACTTTTTATATAGCCTTCTAACTATAATTCTTGTCATAGCAGAAATTGTAATTATCCTTTCATGCTAACACCACTCTGATTATTAACATTACCTAGTAACCTAATATGTACTCAATAAATATTTTAAAGGATATAAATAAAAATCAAACTTACCAGCTTAAACATTTGTAAATAAACCTGAAGAACAAGGTAGAGAAGATGGCTACATAAAGCTCTTTAGGAGTTGAAATCCTTCTAATGTGAATGCTTCCAGGTGTACCTTTGAAAAGATCTGAGAGGCTGTTACAATATCACAATTCACATCTAGTGATGCCACTTTTTAAAGAAACAACTTGTATACTACCAGAATCAGGCACATCATATCCATTTTCCAATATGTAGAGATTGAAGTACCAATCCTCAGCCCCTACCCGGGGTCCTCTGAGAAATGATTTCAGGAGCGAGGGAAAAGTGAAAGATTTCTACAATAACTTCACATATACGGGCCAATGCTCTTCATTGTATATGCTTTTTATTCTCCTGCTCTTTATTGCTTCTACATTCTACATTCTTATTCCTCTGTCTTCCTGCCATTATAAAATGCCTAGCAAATATACATACATTCATTTGAAATGTGTTAGTAATCAAAAAGGTTACAAGGTCATATATATCTCAGGAACACAGGCATGTTTTGAAGATAAAATAAAAGTCACATGTATCAAAGATTTGGTCAGCTTAATTAGTGACTGACAGCAGCTATAGGTTGTAAAAAGTTTTGGCTGTCTATTAAAGGGATAGTTACAAGAGTTATACAAGGAAGAAACTAAACCAATGAGAGATCTAAGGAAGAAGCAAAGAATATGTTTACTATTTTATGTGATTAATAATATAAACAGTTGGTCTAATAAGCCTAAAATCTTGCATTAAAAACTGATGTAGAAATAAATACAAAATGTTAATTGTTTTTTGAGTCAGAGTGGGAGGTGCCAGTAGAGGAAGCTTAAGGCAACATAGGTGCTAAATTGTTCTCTTGAAGGACTAAGACATAACGAGGCCCAACACTTGCACTATCATTTCTAGTTTGCTATAATTCTTTTGAAGGGTTTTCATCCAACAAGACCAAGCACCTGTAATTCCATTCTGTAAAAGTTCCACAAGGACACCATACTTGGCCGATTTGCATTGTCTGTGGCTAAGGATGGAGAACAACACTTCTAAGTGTCTGCAGTCAACATAGACTTAGTTATGATGTATATTTTAGTGTATTTCTCTTAATCAAAATTATACAGTTAAATGAGAAACTATCTTTTTGATCATACACAATAAGATTGAGATGTAATCGTAAGATTACATGTACCCATTACATGAAAATGCATGATAAATGGGAGATATCATAGCTGTTCTTAAGGAAGGAATGTAGTTCTTAGGGAAGAAATGAAGTGGCACATGAGAGAAATGCAGAAAAGGAGCAACTGGTCATTTATAGTCAGTAACGGCCTTGCCAGGTGGGGCTTCCTTCCCATCAAAGACTCACTCATTTGGTGGGTTGACATATGAACACCATTTATCACCTGCTGTATACTCTCAGGGCCCTAGAAACAATTACATAGACAAGAACCGTTCTGCTATTGATACTGAAATTATGAATTATCTATTAGTTTCCAAAAATGGCTTATCCTGTGTGTTCCTTAGATCTAGTGAATTAATAAAAATTAGCTAATTCATCAACTATATACTATTTACCACCTGGAATATGTTCCTTATCTTTAATACTCTAACTTCTGAAACAAATTTTGATCTAAAGCTTTCAAAAACAAACTAAAATAAAATTTAAAAACCTTTAAAGTAAAATGAGACCCAACAATACCTCTCCTTGGCATATTCCCAAAGGATTTGACATCTTGCTCCATAGACACTTGCTCAGCCATACTCATTGCCACCCTATTCACAATAGCTTGATGTAGAAATAGCTTAAATATCCTTCAGTAGGTGAGTGGATAATAAAAATGTGGTACATGTACACAATGGAATACTATTCAGTTATAAAGAACAATAAAATCATGAAATTTGCAGCTAAATAGATGGACCTAGAAGAGATTATATTGAATGACTTAACTTAGACCCAGAAAGATAAACACTACACATATTCCTCCATCTTGTAATTCCCCACTCCAAATGCTCTGATATGACTTACAACATGGAGTAACCACAAAATGAGGAAAGTATAAAGGGACCATGGGGGTGAGGTGGGGAGAGGAATGGATACAGATGATAGGATTAAAGAAAGTGAGTAACTGGGAGGAATTGCCAACTAGGGAAGAAAAATTGATAGCAATATAGAAGGAGAGGTAAGAATAAATAGCACCATAGTGATTTGATAGAATCTAAGGATTCATATCATGTTATATTTATATTTAACATTAAACATATTATATGTATGAATACATACATGACACTATATGTAATATATGCATGTATTTGTGTATGTATGTATATCTTGACAGATATATGGCTGGAGAGATGATAGATAGATAGATAGATAGATAGATAGATAGATAGATAGATGATAGAATATATGGCTATATAAGAGTTAAACTACTTGTGCTGATAATGTTCCCAAAAGGAATAATAAACTAACAAAAGCACCAGTAACAGCCATGAGAAATCTTGTGAGTGGTTGGTCATGGTGGCTGAAACAACTCCCAAAAGCAAACGAAATGCATCATTGCTCTAGCCCTAGGTTGTCTCTCAGAGATTGAGGGTGGGTCCCTTTCACTGAAGACATCACCCACTTAGGATACAACTCTGATGCCTCAAGCTGCATTTGACCTGAAAGTTTCCTTCTTGAAGTACAACATCTATGATTGTAAAAAACTTGGGACTGACCTAGGTCTGCAAACATGTTACAATTGTGTAGCATGGTCCTCTTCTGGGACTCCTAACAGTGAAAAAAGGGGCTGTCTCCAAATCTTTACTGGTTTTGGGGACCCTACTATTTATATTGTGTTGCTTTGCCCAGCTTTAATGGATGGAGAGGTGCTTAGTCTTACTACAATTTGATATGTCATTCTTTATTGATAATCATGAGAAATCTGTCATTTCATAACAGAAGACACAGAAATGGAGGAGGAGTGAATTGGGGGTGAAAAAGAGAAAGAGATTGGGGGAGGTACTAGAAAGAAGGAGGGAAAATTGCAGCCAGGAAGCAAAATATATAAATAAATTTATAATAAAAAATATGCAAGCTGCTAAGAGAGTCAGGCAATTAAACAGCCTAACCAGATGTAAATATATAAGCCACCATTACAAGCATTGCAAAATATGCCTAGAGGTATATGAAGTGACACTCATACACCTGTGTCCATATAAGTTTAAGTAATGTTCTTCAAAACGAATGCAATAAAAGTGAGGACATTTAATGGTGAATGGGAAATCCTGAAAAGGCAACATCAAGGTGAAGTCATTGAACCCTCAGTTTGTGAGGATTTATTTTGCCTAAGAAAATGGTTTCCCTTCTTGAGTGGTAAATATATCTCCATTTTTTCTCTTTCCATCACAGCTCTCGATCCTTGTGGTGGTTTGAATTAGAATGGCCTTCATGGGCTCATATGCTTGAATTCTTGGTCCCTGTTGGTGGAATTGTTCAGGAAGGATTACATGGTATGGGCTTTTTGGAGGAGGTGTGTCTCTAGGAGTAGGTTCTGAGGTTTCAAAAGCCTACTCTGCCATGTACTTGAATTCTCAGATAACTCAACATAGCGTAATATGAAACACAGATTATTATTCTGTCTAAGATGAAACATGAGCTGCTTGCAATGGCTTGAGACTATAGTCCCAGCCACTTGGGAGGATGGAGCAGTGTCACTATGAGTTTGAGGCTAGACCGATAACAGTGAGATTTTGTTACAACAAACAAACGAGAGAGAGAGAGACAGAGACAGAGACAGAGACAGAGAGACAGAGAGAGAGAAAGAAAGAGAAAAAGAAAGAAAGAAAGGCAAAAGCAAACCCAAATAATGAGGCATGGTCCATCAATTTCTAGAGACTCTGTAGTGTAGAGAAATCTTAAATTAGGCAGACAACAGGGCAAATGAAACAGCATAAATTGGATTTAAATTTTATGTCATCTTAGTCATAATATCCTGGGTAAGCAAAATAAACTAGACTAATGTCCCAGTTGGAAAAATAAAACATAATTATATAGATGTGGCTTAAAAATAAACCATGAACAATGTATATTTTATTTCAATTTAGAATTTAGACCAGATAGTGAATGCTCTTTAAGTAAAGATCATCATGTACTACTAATTAACTTTGTAAAATAAATAAGTTGGTATTTCTAAATTCTTCTGAGAGTAAAAGTGAGAAATTCTCAGAGGATTATGAGGAGTTCACATAGTTCAAATTCTCAAGTGTTTTTCTAATCACTTTTTTCTATACCTCCTACACGAGTTAGGAGGAGAAGCAGTCTTCTTAAGGGCTCATCTGAAAGCTGCTCCTAGGAAAGAACAGCCTGTTGGGGTGAGTTGTTAATGTGAAGTTCTGTGGAACCAAGTCAAGACCAAGACTTAAGCCAGAGCACCCTGAGTTTGTGTTGCTCATATGTATTCTTCCTGGAGTACAAGTCTTAAGTCCTCCATGTCTCATTATTCTATATAAAAAAAAACAAGAACAGTAAAGTATGGGTAGTATTTCACAGAATGTTGTAGTTCACTGTGTTATCCCCATTCCTCATGAGGAAAGTAAGATACAGTTCCCCATTTCGTAAACTTTTCAGAGTTTGTGTTAATCCTAAAACCATGAATAGGGAAAGAATATTAGAAAAGTGCTATTGGAACATTCACAAAAGCAATAAACTTCCATTGAAAACAACTTCTATCCTGAGAATAGTATACATTATTGGAGAGAATATTAAATACAGATGATAATATGCAAAAGTATTTTTAATGTAGTCATTTCCATATTTTATTGATCCAAAAATTTTCACATTTATATTTTTCTTAAAAAATGTACAGTTTACTAGTGTACTAGTGAGTACATTGATACCAATGAAAGGATTTTATGAATTGTTTTTTACTGAAGAGACAAAGAGGCAGCTTTATAAAAGAGCATGCTGAAACATCATGCCTTATGCACGGAATCATTTCTAGCATTATTTCTTCTTGACATTGATATACCTGGAGCTTGCTCCTTATTAAGAATACATTGCTTGGAAATTACTGCCAACTGATATTGGTTGTATTATCTGTATAGTAAATACTATATAATCTACATATATTACATTATATATTATATATATATCATATAGGTCTATGTATCATATAGATCTTGTAAATATATGTAATTATATCCTATAAGCACACAATCATATATACATCTATATGTTTGTATACATTGCTGTATGAAAAGGAATTAATGAAAACACCATAATAATTGGAGGAAGACGCAGGTTCATGAAAGGAACTTAACTAAAGCTGCCTTTCTCCCCAAGGGTCATGATAATCTTACTTGGTGAAATACAGAAAATAATTGGAGCCTTATTTTTCGACAATTGTAATTTTTTAGGAAGAGTTGTTTGTGTTTTGATGTAAGAGGAAGTAAGATGATTATTCTAGACTGGGAAGTTAGAATACAATTTCCTAATTTTAGTGCTCATTTTGCTTCTTGCTAAAAATCATCTGGCATCATTAGAAGAGAATGGGGGTAGTGAGTAACTCAGATTTTACACAGGAGAAAAACAATTGATTAGTGAAGGAGAAAAAATAGGTTTAAAGGGAAGAATACCAGAGAGAGACAACCCTTGAAAATACATGCATTGCTTTGTTTCAAGAAAATCCCATGTGGAATTTACATTAGAAATGTAATTATTTGTTACAAATACTGTCTCTTAACTATGTAGTGAAAAAAATTAACTAGTGAGTCTGCTGTGTGTATATGTATTAGTTAAATATTTTATCAATAATCATGTTGTTAAGAAAACATAAAAGGACACATTTAATGAATAAAACAGAGGCCAATGAATGATAGAAACACTATTCTCTTATTAGCTTGGTGTTTTTGAGTAGCAAGCCTAGATGTGGCCACAGACAACATTCAGTATTAATAGTCAAGAGGCCATATCTTCTGTTTTTACACTAAGTAGTGATAATGCAACTCTTCTAAAAATGTCGGCACAAGTTAAATAGCTTATATGACAACTGCCTTCTTTATACCTACTTTGTTCTGATGAGTGAACTTGTCTCCCTGTCACTCTCAAAGTGGCGAATCTGGTCAATTGACTTCATTATAAAAAATATTCATTTTTTGTGGTTAATCATATTTTATGAAATATGTTTGTTCTTCCTTTCAACATAAGGCTACCTTTGAAGGCTACTAAATAATATTGAACAGGCTACTCACAATCTTGTCTTATTTTATCCACAAGAATACAAATAACATTAAGATTCAATGTCAACATAAGGATAAATGAATCTTGCACTTGGTAAATCCTAATATAAATGTTTGCTGTATTGGTAGAGGTTTCTACACTAGATTGTCTCATTAAGTGACAATAGTTTCTTCTGTTGATACAAAGTTAAAATTTTGTAAAAAGTTTTTTCTTATAAAAACCCATGTTAACCAAATTTTGTAGAAACATTTTTCACTGCTACCCTCTTGGTCTAAGACACCATCTTCTTTCAACACAATTGTGAAGATATATCTCAATTGGTCAGCTTCTCCTATCATCCATATCCTGTTTCTGTAAAGATAGTTCATAAGGCAGTTAAGTCAGATTACATTGTTCTCCTGTGTCTATACAATGGTCTAATGCCCTGCAACGTCTGCAACCTTGACTTGCTTACTCTGCCCAGGCCCATGCCCCAACCCCAGGTCATGGACCCTACTCATTCTACAGGATTTTCCTTGATGATCTTTCTATCTGAAGCCTTATTTTAGATGTCATCTTAGCTCCTTCTCCACTGTCTTTCATACAAGCTATGAATTCCATCTTAATGGAGTTCTCTAATTACTGTACTGAACATAATTGTTTACTTATAGCTCTGTATTTGGCTTATCTTGCAGTATCTTTTTCAAGGCAAGTAATATAAACAGATATGTTATATAATTCTATTTCTTAATTTGCTATCTCCTTTCTCTATGAAGAAAGGAAAAGGCTTGATTTGTACTTCCTACTGCTGAACATTCATTTACTAGAGATGATTAATAATTATGTAGAAATGACCTTATAAATTAACTACTGAATAAATCTTAACACCATATTACATATAGATTACTATTAGCATGTGCACACACACAGACAAGCATATACCCCATCTACAAACTGATATAATTTACTTAAATCATTTCATACTCATTGATAAGTATGCATATCATAGCTAAGAATTGGTAGGAATTAAATTGAGAGATTCAAAAACAGTTCTTCAATGCTATATTTTGTTGACACTTGACTTCAAATAAGACGTTGAGTTTAATTCTAATTTCTTTTTTATAAAAATATACATAGAATAGTGTGTTTCCTCTGCATACAATGCAACAAAATAATTCACATTGTTAAAATGTTTTCTCTTTATCTGAAAACTATAAGTTTCTCATCAATTTTGCTACAAAGATTCTTTTTTTCCAGAATAACCCAGCACTTCTAAACTTCTCAGCATCATGAGAGAAATGAGAGGAAACAGAATGAATGTGACTGAATTCATCCTCATGGGACTGACACAGAATCCTCAGCTGCAGAGAGTTCTACTTTTGGTTTTGCTCATCACCTACATCATCACTGTCACAGGAAACCTGCTCATTGTGTGTACCATAGTCTGTAGCCAGACTTTAAACTCCCCAATGTACTTCTTTCTGGCTTTTTTATCTCTGATAGATGCATGCTATTCTTCTTGCACAATCCCTAAAATGATGGCAGACTTGCTCTCAGAGACAAAAACCATTTCATTCAAAGGCTGCATGATACAACTTTTTGTTGAACATTTCTTAGGAGCTTCAGAGATTGTCCTCCTTGTGGTCATGGCCTATGACCGCTATGTGGCCATCTGTAGACCTCTGCACTATGTGACCAGGATGAACCACCACACTTGCTGTCTCCTAGTGGTAATGTGTTGGATAGTGGGTTTTCTACATTCCTTTGGGCAGATACTTGTTACCCTCTGGATCCCTTTCTGTGGCCCCAATGTCTTAGATCACTTTTTTTGTGACATTTTCCCCCTGCTACAACTGGCTTGTGCTGACACTTTCCTCCTTGGTCTTCTAGTTGCTGCCAATGGTGGTGTAATTCCCGTGATCACCTTCACAATGCTGTTGATGTCCTATGTGGTCATTCTCTGCTCCTTGAGGACACACAGCTCTGCAGGGAGGAAAAAAGCCCTCTCTACCTGTGGCTCCCACATCACAGTCGTTGTAATGTTTTTTGTGCCATGCATTTTTATGTATATGCGACCAGTGACAACCTTTCCCATGGATAAAGCAATAGCAGTGTTTTATATTATTGTCACACCCATGTTAAATCCGGTTATCTACACAGTAAGGAATGCAGAGGTAAAAAATGCCATTAAAATGCTATTAAAAAGAATGCAATTTTGAATAAATGACATATCATGACTATTTTTTCTTCCATGTCTATTGTAGTTTTGTATTTCATCACAATAGTCCCCTTTATACATGAGTGATAAATTTCAAGGCCTTCAGAACAAACACACTATGTACTTACTCATAAGTGGATTCTAGATATAAAGCAAAGAACAATCAGACTACAACCCACAGAACCATGGAGATTATATATATATATATATATATCAGGGGGGGGACCCTAGGATGACTGTGGCTTATAACAAGTTTTCGGTTTACTCAATTACTGAGCATGCCTCAATGAAACATCTATTAAGATAAAAATTCATACTGTATCAATCTGATACTAGAAAAATAAATAAAATAAATACATACACACATACACAAATAAATAAATAAATAAATAAATAAATAAATAAATAAATAAATGAATAAAAAGAAGGCAGTTTGGTTCAAAGCCACCTAGTAGCTGGTGTTGTTTCATATTTGGGAGTCTGACGTTAAGTAGTTTATTTTAGACATGTTTAAACATAGAACAACTTGGTGGAAAATGTATTTGAGTAATAATTAACTCAGTCCTATGCTCCCAACAAAGCAAACATAAATATCTTTGAGGAACAATGTAAGCTAAATACAGTTCATACATAACTACAATGAAGCTCTTTGTAAAGTCCATAAAGATAAGACCTATACCTTGAATAAGAAAAATAAATTTACAATAGGGGTTGAGGGAGGATATGTGAACACATAGTGTACAGAAGAATTATTCCACATTTCCCCTTTTTTGTCTAGTTAAAAAGGAAAGTTTTAACTTTAACATAGCAAAATTATATACAACAAAAAATGTTATCAAGTAAGAATTACAGTTACAATATCCAGTCTATTTGTATTCAGCAAAATTAAAGAAAATATTTTATTATCTGTCTTATCTTGGTGACTTCAAAATTCTATACCTAATTTGCTTTATATCATAACTAATGAAAACTATCAGTTTAACTATTTAGTCTTTAATTCAATCAAAGATCCCAGAAAGATGAAATGTTACCTAATAAGAGGGACATCAAGTTGCCTGGACAGTCACCAAAAGTTCCTCTGTAATGTTGGGACATCCAACTCTGGCCTATAGCATATCTTATAGACTTTCCTGTGAAGCAAGGAAATTTGAGGACCTCTTCTACATTGTCCTGGAAAAGTTGAGCAGTTACCTTTCTTGTGTCCTGCTGGTCCAGTTTGGACAGTAACTGTCAGCAATTGAGGTAAGGGATTTTCTTTGCCCATATGACTAGGTTTTGCCATACAGAAAACAAACTCCATATGGAATATTTTCAATGCCCCAAATTTTCTCTGAAGTAGATTATATTGCTGTCTGGGGGACCAGCCTCCAGGTAGCTCAGGGCTCAAAAGGAATCCACAGCATCAGCATATGCTAAAACTTTTCTATCTGAAGGGATCAGGGAAAAAACACTCACACACTCCTTGATGATTTCCTTCTTCATTTTTCATTCTTTTCTGTTCATGTCTTTCTACAGCTTATATACCCCAACAAACTCCTTTCAGCAATACAGGAGTCACAAAGATGTTACATTCCATTTTTAAGTGAATGATTATAGGTAAAAACATATTCTTTATATCCCATACATAATTAAAAACAGTCATCCTGACAAACCACAGATAATAGCTCATGAGCAAGCAAGGAGTATATTTTTCTCAGACAACACTTTTGTTTTTAGGCTACAAATTACAGTTACAAAGAAAGAATCAATCATTTTATTATCTATCTTATAAGGAGTCACAAAACTAAACTTTTATACATAAAAAACAGTCAGTCAGCTGAACTTTAAATATTCAGGATACATAGCCATATCAGAAAATTTATGTCAGGAATGGGTGCAAGGAATTACCAAGTGGACTGTTTCATGTTTACAACCCTAGCCTAATGAATCAGACAGCTCAGCTGTGTGTCCTTGTGAACTTCAGACTGTTTTTGTGGGTTTCTTTAGCTTAAAAACCATTAACAAATAATCTTATGTAACCTGAAGTTACTTTGAGGTTTTATGTCAGCTAATGGTAACCAGTAATGGTATCTCTTCAGTATCAAGAGATTTAGAGCCAGCCTGGCTCCTGGAGACCCAACTCTTCTTCTTAATCATTAATCTGAACTGTGACCTAAAGAAGCTCCTTATGTGAAACTTATAGGTCCTTGCTGTAAAAAATATCCTTGTATTTATTTTTATTCATCAAAATTCTGTAAAGCTATCATTATTATCAATTAGACAGACAGTATAATTTATGGAGGAATTATCTTCATGACAATCCACAGACAAAAGTACCCAGTAAAATGAGATATTTCCATGAAATAAACACACTACATCACAGGCAATAGGGATCTCCCCACCCTCATTAGCACCATGCTAAGCACCAGAGAAAGATAGCCACAGCAAACGTGTAAAGGCACAGTAGAAGTTAAAGATATGCTGGGGTCAATAGTCCTGTTGCCTTGCCTAAATTAAATTCACCCATCAGTTTCCTCCTGGTAGACTGATACCTTGAACTGCAATTGCCACATGCTTCTCCTCTAACATGGCTACTGGAATATCCTCCCATTTTGTTTATTCAATGAACCATGTGAATCTCCCTCTAGGCAGAGCATACTGCAGATCTTAAACATCTAAAGATGACTGGAAGAGGAATAGAATAAAATAATCATCCAATGATTCCTAAATTAATAAGAAAACTCCATAAAGATTTATTTTGAACACTATTTTTGACTGATTTTGTTAAGTAACTAGCCACCTCTTCTGCAGAGGATAACAGTAGCACAGAATGACCAATAACACTAATCTGGAAATGGAGAGTGTGTATATTGATAACAAGCTGAGAACCATTCCACACACCTTGAGGTATGCTTATACTTGTTTCCAGAACATCTCTGAGCCATTGAAAAATAGAGGAGTATGTAGTGGATAGCTGTTTCAGCTTTGACCTGGAAGTACTACCCCCAGTAAGGTTTCCTGTAACTGTCATGCCTACCTATGGCCTGCCCCTGAGATGGGACCAAGATGGGAGCCCTTAAGACTTGAGATCTGGATATGGCAGCTCTCTTGGTTCTTGATGCTCCTGGATGCTGGATGGTACACCAAGCAGAGTTCTCCACAGAACCCAACTGGACTGCACCTCACCTCTCCCAGATACTGTAACCAACCCCTTTGCTAGCTGTAAATTACCCCCCAAAATAAACCTCCTTTTTAACTACATGGAGTTGCCTTAATGAATTCTCCAATAGGAGTAACAAATGCATTTATAGTTACTATGACATAATGTTATTAAATGTGTCCTAATATTTGGAATCTGAGTCCCCATATAAAGAATGATTTCTTCTAATGCATTAGCTCTATATTTTAGTCTTCAATCAATCTTTCTGAGTAACCAATGGTAATGAAATACTTATAAATAAAGAGTTTGCCTGATTAATGGTGTGCACCTGCTAAACCAAAGCTGTAGTTGAAGCAGACACAGTTCTCAAAATTGTAATCAAAGCAATCAATGAACCATTTTGTCTATGAGAGGGAAGTAGCAACCTGTTTCAATGCATATATAGCAAGATCCTCATACCAGATTAACTAGCAAAAGTACATATGGAAACTGTCTGATTACAATATACATATACAATATACATATCAGAATCACAGGCAGGATTTACACAATTAGTGATAGAACATTTTTTAAAGACAGTCCAGCCCCTGGGATGGAGAGATCAGGGTAAAGGGCAGGGCTGATGAATTTGGAGGATGTCTACTAGGAAGGCTGAGAAAATATAGGATAACTGTTAAGTCCTGGCAGTAGCAGCCTAAAAGATATTCTGGATGGTGGGCCACTTGGGCTATCATTTTCATTGATGTCTGGTCTCCTTGCTCTGAAAAAAATATAAAATTTTAAGGGTAACATACATGTTTGTATTAATATAAGCATAGATTGTGCATTGAACATGTCGGTTAAAGATGATTTTTTGTTATGTGTTTGAGCAGGTAAAATATATATCATGTGTCTTATAGGTCTTTTAGGATTATTATTTTATGATTGTAGCCAGGGTTTTTAGGGGGTCTTCCTCAATCAAACCTGATTTTCCTTATCATAGCGTCTTATTTCCTATGGAAACAGAAGTATAACCTCTCCCCCAAAGAACCACATTTTTTGACTTAAAATTTGAAGTCAACCTGTTTTTAAAATATATAGGTTGATTTTATCCAGTAGTTTCCATAATCTAATGTCTCTTAGCAGCCAAAATTTTCAAAGAAAACATAATACCAGACAGTATCGAGACTCTCTGTTTATTTCTCATCTATATGTGGCTTACCATATTTTTTTTACTCTATTCTTTTTTTTTAATATAAACATAGTTTATTGGGAAACAAGTCATTAAATCTACAAAAATTAAATTAATTAGTTAATTGACTCATATAATAAAATCTTTAAAGCTGTTTTATTGCTAACAGAAAACAATTGTATTTGTGAAAATAAAGGAAGTTGGTATATGAACCTTTGAAAGTGACTTGATACTTTTTTAATAAATAATGTTTTCTTTATTATTATGTGTTTTGAATTTTATACATCAGCCATGGGTTCCCCTGTTCTCGCCCTCCAGCCCCACCCCTGCCTTCCCCCCAGGCCCTCCTCTCCATTCCCATACCCTCCAGCATCAAGGCACCCCTGGGGATTCATTTCAACCTGGTAGATTCAGTACAGACAGGTCCTGTCACCTCCTTCCAGAATGAGCAAAGTGTCCCTGTGTAAGCCCAAGGTTTCAAACAGCCAGCTCATGCACTAAGGACAGATCCTGGTTCTACAAACTGGATGCCTCCCAAACAGATGAAGCTATTCAATGGTGTCACTTATTCAGAGGGCCTGATCCAGCTGGGGGGCTCCACAGCCTTGGGTTCATAATTCATGTGCTTCTATTTATTTGGCTATTTGTCCCTGTGCTTTTTGCAATCTTGGATTCAACAATTCCCACTCTTGCAGACCTTCCTCTTTCTCCACAGTTGGACACCTGGGGCTACACCTTGGTTCTGGCTGCGGATCTCTGTGTCCACTTCCATCAGTTATTGGATGAGAGTTCCAAGATGACTGTTAGGGTGTTTGGCCATCTGATCACCAGACTAGGTCAGATTAGGTTTACTCTCGACCATTGCCAGCAGACTACAGAGGAAATATCATTCTGGATTTCTGGGGACCTCTCCAGCACTCTGCGTATTCCTGGTCTCATGCGGTCTTCATTTATCATGTTCTATTATTCCTCATTCTTCCTTTCTGGTCTTGATCCATCTGGGATCTCCTGCTCCCCTAAGCTTTCATTCCCTCCAATCTTGCCCTTCATTACACCCACTGTCATCCAGGTTGTTCATGTAGATCTCATCCATTTCTCTGTCATTGGGTGATCCTTGGGTCTTTCCTAGGGTCCCGTTTTCTAGGTACCCTCCCTGGAGTTGTGTAGCAGTCTAGTCATCTTTGTTTTAGATCTAGTGTCCTCCTATGAGTGAGTACATAACGTGTTTGTCCTTCTGAGTCTGGGTTACCTCACTCAGGATGATTTTTTTCTAGATCCATCCATTTGCCTGCAAACCTCATGATGTCATTGTTTTTCTCTGCTGAGTAGTACTCCCTTGTGTATATATACCATATTTTCTTTATCCATTCTTCAGTTGAAGGGCATCTAGGTTGTTTCCAGGTTCTGGCTATTACAAACAAAGCTGATACGAGCATAGGTGAGCAAATGTCCTTGTGGTATGACTGAGCATACCTTGGGTATATGCCCAAGAGTGCTATAGCTGGGTCTTGGGGGAGATGGATTCCCAATTTTCTAAGGAAGTGCCATATTGATTTCCAAAGTGGCTGTACAAGCTTGCATTTCCACCAGCAGTGGAGGAGAGTTGCCCTTGTTCCACATCCTCTCCAGCATAAGCTGTCCTCTGTGCTTTTGATCTTAGCCATTCTGACAGGTGTAAGGTGGTATCTCAGAGTCGTTTTGATTTGCATTTCCCAGATAATTAGGGATGTTGAGCAATTCCTTAAATATCTTTCAGCCATTTGTACTTCCTCTGTGGAGAATTCTCTGTTTAGTTCTTTAGCCCATTTCTTCATTGGACTGTTGGGCATTTTGATGTCTAATTTCTTGAGTTCTTTGTATATTCTGGATATCAGCCCTCTGTCAGATGTGGGGTTGGTGAAGACCTTTTCGCATTCTGTAGGCTGTTGCTTTGTCTTGTTGACTGTGTCCTTTGCTCTACAAAAGCTTCTCAGTTTCAACAGGTCCCATTGATTGTTTATCTCAGTGTCTGTGCTACTGGTGTTATATTTAGAAAGTGATCTCCAGTGCCAATGCATTCAAGAGTACTTCCTACTTTCTCTACTATCAGGTTCAGAGTAGCTGGATTTATGTTGAGGTCTTTGATCTACTTGGATTTAAGTTTCATGCACGGTGACAGATATGGATCTATTTGCAGCCTTCTACACATTGACATCCAGTTATGCCAGCACCGTTTGTTGAAGATGCTTTCTTTTTTCCATGGTAATTTTTTGGCTTCTTTGCCAAAAATTATATGTTCATAGGTGTGCTGGTTAGTGTCAGGGTCTTCACTTTGATTCCATTTGTCCACATGTCTGTTTTTAATGCCAGTTTTTATTACAGTAGCCCTATAGTAGAGCTTGAGGTTGTGGATTGTGATGCCAGAGGTTGTTTTATTGTACAAGATTCTTTTGGCTATCCTGGGTTTTTTGTTTTTCCATATGAAGTTGAGTAATATTCTTTCCAGATCTGTGAAGAATTGTGTTGGTAATTTGATGGGAATTGTGTTGAATCTGTAGATTGCTATTGGTAAATTTGCCATTTTTACTATGTTAATCATGCCTATCCATGAGCATGGGAGATATTTCCATTTTCTGACATCTTCTTCAATTTCTTTTTTCAGGGACTTAAAGTTCTTGTCATATAAGTCCTTCACATGCTTAGAGTAACCCCAAGGAATTTTATAACATTTGTGGGTATAGTAAAGGTTGATGTATCTCTGATTTCCTTTTCAGCCTGTTTGTCTACTGTATATAGAAGGGCTTCTAATTTTTTCAGTTGATCTTGTATCCTGCAATGTTGCTGAGGGTTTTTATTAGCTGTATCACTTCCTTGGTTGACTTTTTGGGGTCACTCATGTATATTAACATGTCATTAGCAAATAGGGAGAGCTTGACTTCTTCCTTTCCAGTGTGTATCCGGTTAATCTCTTTATGTTGTCTTATAGCTCTGGCTAGAACTTCAAGTACTATATTGAATGAGTAGGGGGAGAGGGGACAGCCTTGCCTTGTTCCTGATTTTAGGAGTATTGGTTTGAGTATCTCTCCATTTAATTTGATGTTGGTTGTTGGCTTGCTGTAGATTGCCTTTATTATGTTTAGGTATGGTCCCTGGTATTCCTGATCGCTCCAAGACCTTTATCATGAAGGGGTATTGGATTTTGTCAAATGCCTTTTCTGCATCTAGTGAGATGATCATGTGTTGTTTTTTTTTTTCCTTGAGTTTTTTTATATGGTGTATGACATTGACAGACTTTCATATATTGAACCACACTTGCATCCCTGGGATGAAGCATACTTGATCATGGTGGATAATTGTTTTGATGTGTTCTTGGAGTCTGTTTGCCAGAATTTTATTGAGTATTTTTGCATCAATGTTCATGAGGGAGCTCGGTCTGTAGTTCTCTTTGTTTGTTGCATCTTTGTTTGGTTTGGGAATCAGGGTAATTGTAGCCTCATAGAAGGAGTTTGGTAATATTCCTTCTTCTTCTATTGTGTGGAACAATTTAAAGAGTAGTGGTATTAAGTCTTCTTTGAAGATCTGGTAGAATTCTGCAGTGAAACCATCAGGTCGAGGGCTTTTTTTTGGTTGGGAGACTTTTAATGACTGAGTCTATTTCCTTAGGGGTTATTGGACTATTTAAATGGTTTATCTGGTCTTGATTTAACTTAGGTATGTGGGACCTATCTAGAAAATTATCCATTTCTTTTAGATTTTCCAGTTTTGTGTAGTAGAGGTTTTTGAAGCACGACCTAACGATTCTCTGGATTTCCTCTTTGTCTGTTGTTATGTCCCCCTTTTCATTTCTGATTTTGTTAATTTGGATGCTCTCCCTCTGTTTTTTGGTTAGTTTGGATAAGGGCTTGTCTATCTTGTTGATCTTCTCAAAGAACCAACTCTTTCTTTCATTAATCCTTTGTATTGTTCTCTTTATTTCTATTTTATTGATTTCAGCTCTCAATTTGATAATTTCCTGGCGTCTGTTCCTCCTGGGAGACTTTGCTTCTTCCTGTTCAAGGGCTTTCAGGTGTGCTGTCAAGTCACTAGTGTGAGATTTCTCCAGCTTCTTTATGTGGGCATTCAGTGCTATGAATTTCCCTCTTAGCACTGCTTTCATAGTATCCCATAAGTTTGGGTATGTGGTGGATTCATTTTCATTGATCTCTAGGAAGTCTTTAATTTCTTTATTTCTTCCTTAACCCATTGTTCAGTTTCCATGAAATTGTAGAATTTCTGTAGTTTTTTTGTTGTTGAAATCTAACTTTAAACCATGGTGGTCTGATAGAATACAGTGGGTTATTCCAATTGTTTTGTATCTGTTGAGATTTGCTTTGTGGCCAAGTATGTGGTCGATTTTAGAGAAGGTTCCATGGGGTGCTGAGAAGAAGGTATAGTCTTTTTTGTTTGGGTGGAATGTTCTGTAGATATCGATTAAGTCCATTTGTGCCATAACATCAGTTAAGTCCATTATGTCTCTGTTAAGTTTCAATTTGGCGGATCTGTCCAGAGGTGAAAGTGGGGTGTTGAAGTCTCCCACTATTAATGTGTGGGGTTTTATATGTGATTTAAGCTTTAGTAATGTTTCTTTTACATATGTGGGTGCCCTTGTGTTTGGGGCATAAATGTTCAGAATTGAGACTTCATCTTAGTGGATCTTTCCTGCAATGAGTATGTAATGTCCTTCATCATTCCTTTTGATTGATTTTAGTTTGAAGTCTATTTTGTTGGATATTAGGATGGCTACACCAGCTTGCTTCTTAAGACCATTTGATTGGAAAGTCTTTTCCCAGCCTTTTATTCTTAGGAGGAGTCTGTCTTTGAATTTGAGGTGTGTTTCTTGCATGCAGCAGAAAGATGGGTTCTGTTTTCGTATCCATTCTGTTAGTCTGTGTCTTTTTATAGGTGAATTAAGTCCCTTGATATTAAGGGATATTAATGATCAGTGATTGTTCGTTCCTGTTGTTATTTTTATTTTTTGGTGGTAGTGTGTTTGTACTTCTCTTCTTTGCGGTTTACTGCTGTGGTGTTATCTATTGCCTGTGTTTTCATGGGTATATCTGCCTTCCTTAGGTTGGAATTTTCCTTCTAGTGCTTTCTGTAGGGCTGGGTTTGTGGATAAGTATTGTTTAAATCTGGTTTTGTCTTGGAAGGTCTTGCTCACTCCATCTATGATGATTGAACGTTTTGCTGCCTATATTAGTCTAGGCTGGTATCCATGGTCTCTTAGTGTCTGCATCATATATGCCCAGGTCCTTCTGGCTTTCAAAGTCTCCATTGAGAAATCGGGTGTTATTCTGATGTGTTTGCCTTTATAAGTCACTTGGCCTTTTTCCTTTGCTGCCCTTAATATTCTTTCTTTATTCTGTACATTTAGCTGTTTAATTATTATGTGTCGGGGGGACTTTTTTGGGGGATCTAGTCTGTTTGGTGTTCTATAGGCTTCTTGTATCTTCATAGTCATTTTCTTTAAGTTGAGAAAGTTTTATTCTATGATCTTGTTAAATATATTTTCTGTGCCTTTGAGTTGGTATTCTTCTCTCTCCTCTGTCTCTATTATTAGAAGGTTTGGTCTTTTCATGGTGTCCCAAATTTCTTGGACATTTTGGGTCATGACTTTGTTGGTTTTAGTGTTTTCTTTGACCGATGAATCTATTTCTTCTACCGTATCTTCAACACCAGAGATCCTCTCTTCCATCTCTTGCATTCTGTTAGTTATACTTGCCTCTGAAGTTCCTGTTTGTTTCCTCAGATTTTCTATTTCCAACATTCCTTCTGCTAGTGTCTTCTTCATTTTTTCTATTTTCCTCTTCATGTCTTAGATTGTTTCCCTTGCTTTTTCATGATTTTCATTCAAGGATTTATTTTTTGCTTCTGCTTTAATTGTCCTTTCTTCTAGGTTTTTATAGCATTCTTCCCATTTTTTTGTCTGTTCCTCTACTTTATTTTTGATTTCTTCTATATAAGGCTCTAGCCTCTTCATGATGTTTCTTATAAGGTTGTTTTCTTCTTCTTCTTCTTCCATTCCGTGATGTTCAGGTCTAGCTCCTGTCCAGATGGGCACTCTATTCCCTTTTAAAGAACTTTTTCTATCATTTTTCTTTCCCCTCCCAAGCATACATATAGTTTTTAAAACACTTTGACCTGTTTAGAGTTTTTTTTTCCTGTTTCAATCTGTCTTTACTGTGTATCTGTAACCTTTTCTGTCTCTATAAGCAAAATCCCTAAATCTGTCTTGCAGCATGTTTGTGGAGATAAGACAGAAGTGGTTCCCATTGAGCTGAGAAGCCAAGATATAGTTCAGTCAGAGTCTGACCACACTGTGTATATGAATTGAAGTTAAACAGATGAAAACTGGGAAGGTAAAGTGTTGAGACAGATGTCAGGGTAATAATAGCCAGGCTCCGATGATTGTACTCATTTCTGGAGAAAATAGTGGCTCTAGTCTTTGAGGATTTCATGTTAAATGTAGTTTTTGTTGAAATAATTAAATTTAGAGAATGATGATTACTATGTAGACATCACAATACTTAAAATTAATCATATGACAGTAAATCAGTCATTCTTAGAATCTTGGTAAATAGTTGAAAAGCAGCATGGAAATTTTAAAACTGAACCAAGAAGATTGAAATTGCTAATAGAAAACCTATGCAGGTAATTGTAGCATTGTGCAGGATGACACTAATGAAGGGAGTAGGGATGGAGAAAGGATAACATATTTCTTCACAAAGGACATAATCAGAGGCAGCAGGAAGTTAAGATGCATATAATAATGAAATTAATCATGATGGATAGTTGATCACTACTCTTCAAAAATTCCGTTGCTTATTATTGCCTTTACATTTAAAACTGTGCTACAAGTTAGGATGAACAACATTGAGAGAATTGGAGATTGCTGTCATTCATAGCTTGTGATGTGAACTTGTGACATGACTTAAGTACCCAACATATTTAATCATTTTCTTAGTTCTCCAAGATTTATTTAATACATGTAAAATAATAATTCTTATCTAATATACTATCTTGCTTGTTTATTTTACTTCTAGCTTTTTGTTTCTTTTGGTCTGGTGGTGTTATTGTTTAGACAGGATTGATATATAGATGGCCATTAGAGAGCCTGTTCCAAGGTAACCTCTAGTATATGTAAAAAAAAAATCCATAAAGGTGGCAAAAGCTTAGGAAAAATTCTTTTTTATCCAAGGGCTCCATTTTCTATCTGAGATGAAAAGTAAGGAAACACATATTTTCTGATGGAAACTTTCTCTTTTACTTCATCTCAAAAAATCTTTCTCTGAAAATCTCTCTTGCTCTCTCTCCTGACTAGCTACTCATGTCCTCTCCTCAGCTCCCTCTGCACATCCTCACACACACAGTCTAACACAAATTCACACAAAGACTCACACCCTCACTGTACAGCTCTTTACACACATTCTAATAAAACTCACTGCTAGCTGTTTGCACACATTCTAAAACATACTCACTCTCTTAACACAGCTCCTTCTTACATAGCTCTGGACAGCCCCCCCCCCTACACTGCTGCTCCTCTCACAGCCAAACTCTAGACAATTCTATGTTACATTTTCAGGGTCTAACCCATTCTCATAATACATGATAAGTCACACAGTTTTTCTCAGGCTAGAAATGTCATATTGACTGGCCAGGGAGTAACACTTGACCAAGCACATAACCTGAGTGGTTAGCATTCCCAGACAGAGAATGTCCTTGAAATTCAGGACTTAACAATATCAGTAGTTGGCTAAACCTTAAGTGGTTGGTGTGCATGGAGAAAGGTAATTACTGCAGAGGGTTTTGTCTAAATGTAAACAGCCTAAATTTGGTTCAACAAACAGACATTCAGGAATTTGTCCTTGAGTATTTTATTTGCAGGGACAGCCAGTCTGTTCTGAAGTCTAAAATTAGTGTCCTTGTGACTGACAATAATGTTAGTTTTCTGTGTCAGTTAAGAAAAATATTCTTAAGCCAGGTGGTGGTGGTGCATGCCTTTAACCTCATCACTCACAAGGTAGAGTCAGGCAGATCTCTTTGAGTTTGAGGCCATCCTGGTCTATAGAGCAATATCCAGGGTAGGCACCAAAACAACATAGATAACCCCTGTCTCAAAAAATAAAAAATGGAAAGAAAAAAAAAAGAAAAATATTCTAATATATTTTCTATCCATTACAATTATACAGCTTAAACAGAAATCATGTTCCTGACCATAACAGCTATAAGTTTGTTCAAAGATAAAAAACACACTACCAATGGGCTGTGGAAAGAATCTCACAGAAGTTCTCTGTAGGGAATTAATGGAATGGCACAGGAGAGAAATTACAGATAGGAGTAACCTGTCATTAACAGTCAGTAATTCTACCTCTTTGCCAAGTGGGGCTTCCCATCAGGGAATAATTCCTCTGGTGGGTTAAACTGTAATAAATATTAGTTGTTGCCTGCTGTATATTCCCACTGCCCTTGGCATTGATATGTCCTAAACAGTCCTGAATCTCACTGAGTAGATGAGCCTGGCCTCAACTTTGTAATTGCTCTGTCTCAGACTCACCAAAGTTTAAATTATAAACATCTACCACCATTCCCGGTTATCTCTTCTAGATTTGGTAGGAGTTAAAAGAAAAGAAAAAAAAAACTTAAATGAATTGACCCCTTGTCTTTAAGCAGTTTCTGACACTCTGACTTTTATTACTTGTGAGAGCTCTTTTTCTGTACAAGTGAGTGTCCTATAGTCAGCAACTGGCCTGGCTAGGACAGAGAATTTAGTCTGTTCACTATAACTAAGCACTTTTTCACTGTAGAAAGCATTTTGTGATGTGTATTCCTGTAATGAGATGGGACCCACTGCTGTAGAAGGGAGACACGGGTATAGGGCAGTTTGGAAATGCATTAACATGGGAGATAATTTGAAGAGCAGGCTGAGTTAAGTGACATATGCATTAATAACAGAAAATTATGATGTGTTCCCAGATTTTAGGAAAGAAGAAAATATTACTAGCCATTATTGCATCGAGCTCATATTTAAACCATTCTAGATTTGTGAACACTTACAGGGATTCTTACCTACAACAGGAAGATAGAGTACAGATCAGAGCAGGGACATCCTGAGGTGTAAGCCAGGACATGTGAGCCAGGGATCCTGGAGAGAGATTGTTTGAGATAATAACTTCACAAGTTTATTGCAATAATTTAGAGACCCAGAGAAGGAACACTTTTGTGACATATTGTAGGAGTTAGACAGTTAAATAATGAAAGTAAGTATTCAGATTTCTATGCTTTCTGTATTTCATAAAGGCTATTCATTAATTTCTGAACTTTGGGAGTTGGAGACAAGTAGGCTTAAAATTGGAATATATTGTTTAGAAAAATATAGACTATTACAGGAATGGCCTGTGATATATTTGAGACAAATGACAATGTATACTCATTTCGCTAACAAGAATAATTTCACTACTTACTGAAGAAGTATGTTATCCTAAAAAATTGATTAAGGTAGCAATATTTCTTCACTATATTTTTATTTTTTGAAACTTTAATTGCTTTATTTGATAATATATAATATAATTACATTTCCCTTTTCTCTTTCTTCCCTTCAAGCCCTCACAATATACATCCTGGCTCTCTTTCAAATTCATAACATTTTTTCTCATCATTATTGTATATATATGTACATACACACATATCCCGAGGTATAGCTTGCTTAGTATGTACACAGTTACTTGTATGTATGTTCTCAGGATGACCCTTTGCTGCTGGATAGCCAATTGGTGTGCTCTTCCCCGGGAAGATCCTTCCCCTCCTCTCACCATTCCTTAGTTATCTGTAGTTCTTTTGTGTAGCGTTGGGGTAATGAGCTTTCCTGACCACTTTGGCATGTCTATTGGCTTTGTCCTTGTTCAGCTCGTGTTTGAGCAATTATATAAGAGTATATTTCATCTACACATATGATGAAATATGATCAAATCCAATCCTCATTTCCTTCCTGCAACTCTGAGCTAATGCTCATTTTCCCCCAGAGGTTTAGTGTAATGTTTATTGTACTTTAAAAATATTGGAAAATTCATAATCCATATTAATCTTAGAGAAAATGACCCTTAGCCTCAGTTGCCCACTTTATATTATAGGACCTGGCATAAATCTCACTTGATAAAAAAGGCACATTTGATAATGTATTCAGTGGATCTTGTATCATGATGTAATGTTAAAAGGTTAAAACACAGGAAAATTTTGTGGGGATATAGTCATTATTTTTCAGATTCATTTATTTCATGTGAAGACAAAATTAGTATGCAAAATTATAAGCAGAAACCAGTGTTTAGGAAGTCTTATTATCTCATTACATCCTTTGGTATGATTTTTATGTCATCTCTATGGTTTGTACTCATGTAGGAATCATGTCAGCCAATTTGTAGATACATGGGCTCCTTGGCATTTAAAATGAACTTTATGTCATTTTTTTCTTGCCTCACAAGCCTCATTTATTTAATCACTAATGAAGAAAATATTTTTTGCAAGGTATTCTACAGTATGAGTTCCAGTAGTGTTAGGCTAAATATCAGTAATATGTATTAACATCATTATCATCCTATTATAGAAAATCAAAACAAACAAACTAAAAAAAAATAAGAAATACCACATGACAAAGATTACTAAAACAAAACCAAAAGAACATAGAAGAAGAAGAAGAAGAAGAAGAAGAAGAAGAAGAAGAAGAAGAAGAAGAAGAAGAAGAAGAAGAAGAAAATCAGTGTCCCTTTTGTGTTAGTCAACTACTCAGGTTCATGGGGCTTGCTCTGGATTGTGGTTGGTGTTCCCAGGGCACTCCATTAGAAAAACTGATTTTTCCTTTCCATCCAGTATCAATTGCTCATAACTTCTTGGTTAAGAGTGGGATTTTGTGTCGACTTCCCTTTCTGAGTGCTAGTATTGTGTCCAGTTTAAATTGTATAGGTCTTATGCATGTTGTCACATTGTCTGACTTCACATGTATTTGAGTCCTCATGTCTGGGGATGCTCCAAACATTCTAGTTGGAAACTAAACTGGAGAACATTAATTCTTCTGGTTGAGAAAGAATTTATTCTTTGATTTTATCTAAGCACATTTTTTAAAATGTTTAATAATGGCAGCTAACCTGTAGTAAGTGGGGACAATTTCAACAGTAGCCCCCAAAGAGGAAGAGATGGGGGATGTGAGAGTAAACCTTGATCCAGCGCTCTTGCTAAATGAACAATGTAAGTGGAATTTGCTTTCTTTTCACTCATCTGATTTTAGGCAGATGCATCACTGTGAGGTTGCTCAGTTCCAGAAAAGCAGAACTGAATTATGTTTGGAGCTAGCAATTATAATATCTTTATTATGTTTGTTTGTTTGCTTTGCTTTTGCTCACATAATATCAGCTGGGTCTTTATCCAGTGTGCTTTTACCCCTGGGAAAATCCTGATCACAGTGGAGATGGGGAGAATTTATGGTAAAGTGATTTGATCCTGAGTCAGTGGAGAAATAGCCACAAAGGGATGTAGTTGGAGTGATACAATCATTTTCATCTTGGAAATCTCTGCCATCCCCACATCACATGCTGACCTCTTTCCCCTGAGCCCACTACCCAAAAGATGGCATGGTCAACGTGCTCCTTCCAAAATACTGTTTGAAGGCTGTTTACAAAGTTAAGCTCAAAGTACAGCCAAATGGTAGTCAGAGTGCCATGGATGTTTTCTTGACAAGCTCTGATGACTGTTGTTTTAGGGAATTATTCCTATTTAATGGAAATTTAAGTTTTTTTTCCTATTTAAGTTGCTGAACCTACAGTGTATCTGTGTGTAATCTTTCTTCTGAATTCCTTGCGAATTCTGTTCCTATCAAGATAATTTACCCATGCATTATTGATTGTTTGTGCCTCTTCTGATTTCTAACACATTGCTAGAAAGATTCATTCCATGTGAGAGCATCATTGACAAGGCTGGATTTTTGGTCATCTTGATCTCAGCTTAGGCAACTTAACTGTTCAATATCTACAATATTTATATTTACCCATTGGGAATACCAGGTAACTGGTTTTTGGAGGTCACAGAGGTAACATGGAGATGAAATGGGACATGTTAACATTTACCTGAGTTTTTTTTAATGTTACTATTAATCTGAGATGTTATTTGAATTTCTTGCAATAATTAACTCACTCAACAAAAAATTGTATTTTAATGTGTAAGTAAATAGCCTCTTTTTTAAAATTTGTCTACACATAATGACCTCAGAATGAAGAATTCTGGACTTATAACTATTTATAGCTTGCTTTTCTTTAGTGTATTTTGGCAAGTTACCCAAAATTATTAAAAAATAAGAATATGATGGCAGTGGCCGAACACAGAATTGCTAGATAAAGATATAATTTAGCTCTGGAGTTTGGTCACATCATGTGTTTTAACAGAAATTGTAGAGATGAAAATGTTAAGTGGTATATTTAAAGCAGTATACAAGTAGATTAACCACCAGGTCCTGATGATAGCACTTTCCATTTTGGAGTCAAGATTGTCCCAGACTTGCTGAGACCTTATGGTTCAATGCAGTTTTCTTTGAAGGATATCAGTTTTAAAGAATAAATTCAGATTAATTAAGTGATTAGTGTACAAATATCACAAAATTGATAGTGATGGAAAGATAAATAAATGAATCATCCTTAGCAGCTTCATTAGAAGATAATTCCAACATGAAACTAGAAGAAAAAAAGAACAAATAAGATTATTGTTGTGTTAGGAAGATGCCACCTATGCAAGTTCATGTAACAAATGCCATGGATGACAACGATGAAGAGGGTAGCAGGCAAGTGGGGAAGGAGACGAAGGAGTAGTTGACTTGTAATGGGATGATTGGTAGAGGCAGAAAGAAATAAGAAGCTCACAGTGAAGAAATAATCATGATGTGTAATGAGTTGTGCTCACCAAAGATTCATTAACCTGCAGTTTTATTTGTAATCACAAAAGTTCTAAAAAGCAGGACACACAGTTCTAAGAGTTATGGTGAAGAATATTTTGTTACTTTGGTAGTTAAGTTGACAGAGTATCCACTCAAAGGATACAATCTCCCCAAGCCTTTTATTTTTGTGTCTGATATTAAAATAACAATAGTTCTTATCTCATATACTTTGTTCTTTGATAGTTTCTTGGTTTACTTTTTAAGATAAAGACTCACTCTGTATCTCAAGCTTGCCTCCAGTTTAATCTGTAAACCAAGTTGACAGTGAACATGCAAGCCTCCTACTTCAGTTTCCCCAGAGCAGAGACTATCGTTGTGAACCACTATGCTCAACTATTCTGATAGTGTTTGTAAAATTAAATGGTAAAGTTATGAAGACTTTAACACCCTGTTTTTCATCCTTCTCTAACACATACAGACTCGTGTTAGAATTATACAGCTTTGTTTCTTTAAGACTGAAAGTCCAGTTATCAGTAATTGGCCTCAGCACAACAGAAAGCTAAGTCTGCTTACTCCAAAGAGGCATAAATTAACTGAGATGTTTGTTCCTGGGGAAAGAGATATGCTAGATTTCAGTAGAAAGAAGAGAATGCCAAAACAACAATTGTCTGCAGGGGAGAATTGAGTATATCTGGATAGTGTACTAATGACAAGAGAACTGTAGTAAATTCATTGATTAATTTTTCTTTTCCAAAAAAGTCACTCCTATGAATATTACCTAATGCATGGGGTTTTAAAATCTGTTAGATGTTGTGATTGCATACAGCAAATCTTACTTGTAAGCATTAGGTGGAAACCTCAGTGAGAATTAAAGCTGAGATCACTCCTTCAAACTCCTAGCTCTTTAATATTTTATGACAAACATTCTGAGACCCAGTGAGGAATCAAATTAGCAACATGTCCTAGGAGTCAGAGTTAAAAATAAAATTTAATTTTAAGTTATAAGAATGTGCTTTCTCTGCTTCATTAATAATATCAGTAAGATAACCAATACCAAGTTGTCAGTACCAAAGTCACATATATATACAAAACATTGTATGTACTGAGCAAAATGTATACACACACACACACACACACACACACACACACACACACACATGTAATAACAAATAAAGAAAAGGATTCTTAATTTAAAGGAAAGAAAAGGAGCTAAAGGGGAGAGTTAAGGAGGAAAGAAAAGGGGTGAAATAATGTAATTATATTTTAATTTCAAAGAATTTAAAATAACAAAAAGAAAGAATATTAAGAAAAATTTGAATTTCTTGAAAGGAAGATATCAGAAATTTGGATTAGTCTATATTGTAGGTTTACATAGAATTTCCTCATACTATCTACATTACTTACCAGAGATTTTAGAGAAAGGCTTTCTCATATTTTTAAGTCAAATGATAAATGCTTTATAATGTGTCCATATAATAGAGAATGTTGCTACTTACTGAATAAGTCCTTTTATCCTGCTAATCTACTCTGGCAGTAATTTCTACAGAGAGCAGAGACATCAGTGCTGGTCTTTAAAAGTTTAGTGTAATAATGAAGGGATCTCACTAAAACAGACAGCCTGATTCATAAATCCCATATAACTCTGATGATATACTTAGGCTTCTAAGGTTCAGTTTCTTCATCCTCAACATGAGATAAGTAGTAATAGTCATATCATGTAATATAAAACATAAACCTAATGATTGATAAGTCAACTTAAACCCTTGATAGAATATAATCATGTGCAATGTAAAGGAATTTTTGATTGATACTTCGAGTATTATTTAGACTAATCTTGCTTTTATTCTTACTATTAATTATTGTTATTATTGTCTTTATCTGGAAATATCACTTCACAAGGAGGCAAAGAAAGTGAGTTATGATAGAGGAGTACTAATGGAGTTACAGTATCTTTGATGATATAGTATTAATATCATCCAACTGACATTGGTTCATTAGAGGATGATATTATTCAAATTGTGTGGAGGATTTGGTATATTTTCTTAAGAAATATGCAGAAAATCATTAGATTGCATGATCTCTCAGCTAATAACTCTATGTACAGCATTATATTTTGGAGTTTGCTACACAGTTATTACTGAATTTGCCTATCTAATTATAAGCTTACACATGAATCTATAATGCTAACTAGTTATAAAAGTGAAGCAATATAAAAAAGCATACTATCTCATAATAGTTAGCCTCTTGGTATTAATATAATTGCAAAAATACATATTTTATTAGTATTAATTTTGGAAGTAGGAAAACCTGGATTTGAATTTGGCTCCAGTGTTTACTCTTATGTGAAATTTAGATATTATTTGGCTTCTTTAGACTTATATGCTAATCTCAAAAGTAAGAAATGATTTTGTAGGACATTCCTTTACATGAAACATAGTAATGTCTCAATGGATATGAAAAATCTAGATTAGCAATATTCATGATTCAATTTTAGAAAACATATGATTTGTAGAGTACAGTTGTTGCTAAGTGAAGAGCTTTTACACATGGTTCTTCAACTAGGAAATTACAAGGCAGTAATAAGAGGAAATGAACTAGTTAAACATTTTTTTATGTTTTCCAAGTATTTGGATTATTTAATGATAAGTGAAATTCAATATTCAAACTTCATGTTTCCAAAATTCAGACACTAAATATGTCTTGCATATTAAGTAGATTTTCTTCCTGTTGTTTTAAATAAATAAATAAATAAATCATGCAGAATGAAGACATAAAGAGAGTGGGCATGGAAAGACAAAATTAACCAAAGAATGGACTAAACTGGTTATCATTAGTTGGTCAAAGCTTGTGCTAGAGTATTAACCTCTTTCTCTGCCTAGGAATATGTGTACAGTAAAGGGATGAAGCAGGGTTTGAAATCAAGCAAAAAACACTTGAACAGAAAACATGAGCTTCATCAGTGTAAAGCTTGGATGCTCTGAGACCAGTGGAGTTGAAGCTGCCATCAGGCTTTTATTGTGAGTACCTAGCTTTTATAAGACAGATGAAGAAAGAATTGATAAAGAGGGTATTAGACAGTGCTCAACAACCGAATGATTACTGATAAAAAAATTTCTCTTGTAGAATCTCCAGTGCAGAATTCCATGTTTTTATCAGGCCACATCAAAGAGAGAAGATGAACAATGTGACTGAATTTATTCTTTTGGGAATTACAAAGAATCCAGAGCTAAGAAAAATATTCTCAGTTTTATTCCTAATAATGTATGTAGCTACAGTGTTAGGAAATGTACTGATTGTGGTAACAATAACCAGAAGCCCGGGTCTGAGGTCACCCATGTATTTCTTCCTTAAGTCACTATCTCTCATGGAGATAACTTACTCTTCTATCATTACCCCCTAGTTAATTGTGGACTCTTTCTCTGAGAACATTTCCATTTCATTGGAAGTTTGCATGACTCAGCTCTTTGTGGATCACTTCTTTAGTGGTATGATAATAATCCTTCTCATTGTGATGGCCTATGACCGCTATGTGGCCATCTGTAAACCTCTGCACTGTATAACTATCATGAGCCTGAGACTATGCTGCCTGATGGTAGCAGGGACTTTGGAAGGTGGATTTGCACATGCAACCATTCAGCTTCTCTTTATGCATCAAATACCTTTCTGTGGCCCCAATATTATTGATCACTTTATGTGTGATTTATTTCCACTACTGAAACTGGCCTGTATGGACACCTATATTCTAAATCTCTTAGTCATTCTCAACAGTGGAGTGATGTGTATGGCCATTCTAACTGCTTCCTATGTGATCATCCTCTGCTCCCTAAAGTCCTGTAGCTCTGAAGGACGCCAAAAAGCCCTCTCCACGTGTACTTCTCACTTCACAGTGGTTGTGTTGTCCTTAGTGTCCTGTATTTTCTTGTATGTCAGACCTGTGGTCACTTACCCAGTAGACAAGATAATAGCGGTGTTTTTTACCATTATTGAGCCAATGTTACATCCTTTGATCAATACCTTGAGGAATGCAGAGGTGAAAAATGTCATAAGGAAGCTTCTGATAAAACAGGGGACACTGGGTGGTCACTAGCTTACATGCAGGAAGTAATACTTCCCAGAAAACTAACAGAGATCTCTCCCCTGCATTATTCTACTCCATTGTCAAAACAGCCCATTGACGTTTTTCAAGCTTAATAACTAGGTAAAGATATTACTGCCCCCCTCTGCAGGCTAGTGTATTGTCCCAAGGATACCAATCCATCAAATTTGTACTACATCTTTTCCCTCCTAAGTCCCTAGGCACACAAAACAAACCAAAATATAATCTATGTTTTGAACAGTGTGAACCTTTTAAAGTTTAACAGTATTTGGCATTGCTATCTGACTTTGGAAATGCAACATTCTGAAAATATCTTATACTCTAAGGGACTGGAACTTCTGCTAGACGTCATAGGCAGAGTAAATTTTGAGGTCACTTAAGACTTGAGACTGTTATCCTGGATTTCCCATGTAATCAACTTTTAAAACCTCAGCTAATATATGACTACAATTTTAAATTACATATGCTTACATGTCTATGACCTAGACAATGTGTATTTCATTTGCTAATAGCAGCAAATACAAAGGTTAAAATAAACTTCCTAATACCTTCCATAAAGATTGAAAACAATTATTTATGGATGTTGGTTGATAAACAATGCTATTTATTATCTGGATGAATTGGACTCAATTTGAGTCAGTCACTTGATTCATTGTAAAACTTGGTTAGATTTCTGTAAAGTATCCAATTTCTTCCTACATGTGATACTTTCCATGTTGTTCAAATAAAAACATTGTGGAGCCTTTTCTTTTAGGGACAGACACCCAGATACAGTCACACACAGGGAGATACCCACTATTCGTACATTCACAGGACAGACAAACAGACCCATCAAACACACATCAGAACAAAGAGTCACACGAGCACAGACAGAAATACACGTACGTTAGATCTACATAGAATCACAAGACAACCTGCAGGCAGGTACAGATTCAAACTCATACAGTAGATAGAGGAGTAAAAACACAAGGAGGATGATATAGAGAATTTGAATCTGGATTCACTCTCAGTTAAATGACTCCAAGAGAAGTGCTTGTATTTCTTTCCTTAAAGTGACACCAATGTATTATTACTCAGAGTTAATCACTAAGGAAGTAATGCACACAGCTGACAAAATAGACTTCAAACTAAAACTAATCAAAAGAAATAAAGAGGGAATATTGTGAAATTATCTTTTTGTACACAGTGAAGATGTGTCTTTGCCAAGGCACCTTCTGATTGGTTTAATAAAAATCTAAATGGCTATTAGAGAGAAAGTATAGGCAGGAAAGTCAGACAGAGAAAACTGGGAGGAAGAAAAGCAGGGTCAATAGGAGACACAAACGGAATAAGAAATGCTGGAGGACAGGTAAAGCCATGAGCCATATGGCAATATGTAGATTAATAGAAGTGGGTTAATTTAAGTTATAAGAGCTAGCTAGTAACAGGCCTAAGCTGTGGCTGATATTTTATAATTAATAATAAGTCTCTTTGTGGTTATTTGGGACCTGGCAGGTGGTACAGAGACATTCACCTACAGAAGGATATTTCATTCTTATCAAAGGAACAGTTAAACAATGAGGCATTAGTATCCTAAATGTACATTGGATTTAAAGACACAGATTAACATAAATCTAGTAAGAGTAGGTGATCATAATATTCCATTTCCTATAATCATTCAGACAGGTCATCTAGACAAAAATTAAGCAGAAAAACTTGAGAACTAATTGACATCACATATCAAATGGACATATCAGATTTCTGGAGAATATTCTAACCCAAAATCAAAGAATGCATTGCCTATTTATCAGCACATATAAGATGGAAGCTTTTCTAAAATAGACAAAGTACTCAGCACAAAACAAATCTTTGCAAATTCAAAAAGACTGAAATAACTTCTTTTATCCTATACAACCACATGCAATAACACTTAAAACTGATAGATTGTTTTGATCTCTAATAACTACACTAACTCAGAAATTAAACAACTCATTACTGAATGATGAGTAGAACTTTTACATAGCGGAATTGCTGGTGCCTGGCCTTGCTGGATCAAAATCATTCAAAAGAATTATAGTGAACTAGAAGTGACAGTGCAGGTGTTGGTCTTTTTATATCTTAGTACTTTGAAAGATTAACAGCACCTATGTTGCCCTAAGTTCCCTCCACTGCACCTCCCTACTCTGGTTCAAAAAAAGAATTAACACTTTATATTTATTTATTCATCAGTTTTTAAATGTAAGATCTTAGGCTCAGTAGACTAATTATGTATAGGTCCTCAGACTCAGGTGATTAACAGAAAAAGACTGATTGAACATGTCCAAATATTATTAATCACACAAAATAGTACATATATTCTTTGCCTTTTCCTTAAATCTCTTGTTTAATTTCTTTCCTTGTACCCTTGTAGCTATTCCTTTAAGAGATGATTCAGAATACTTTACAATCTGCAGCTGTTGTCGACCACTAATTAAGCTGACCAAGTCTTTGCCAAGTGTGACTTTTATGAGAATGCTTGTTCCTGAGAGTTTGCTTTGTAGTTTTTACTAAGTTGTATATATATATATGCATTTGTAATGGGTAGTATAATATAAATATAATAGACTAGAGATATAGTAGACTAGAGACATAGTGGAGTAAGGATGTATACAAATAAGAAGTAGAGATCAATAAAGATGGAAGAACCAAGGATCACATCAATAAAGAGAATATAGAATAAAAAGCATTTGCCTGTATGTATGAAATTATTGTAGATATCTTTCACTTCTCCCTCATTCCTAGAAGGATTTCTGAGAGGACTATGGGTAGGGGCTGAGGGCTAGTACCTCTCCCCTATGGTTTTCTGCCCTTTGTTTTGGGTGTCTCTTCCTTCCTCTGTTCCGATTACCTTACCTCTGAGGTTTTTGTTTGATTTTCTCAATTTTCCATATCTAGTTTTACCTCAGTTTGGGGTTTTATTAGTGATTCAATTTCTGTTTCCATGCTTTGATCTCTTTTCATCTTTTTATTCCATTGTTCATTTATTTTTTCATAGATGTAATTAATGGATTTATTCATATCCTCTTTAAGGACCTTGAACATAATCATAACAGCTATTTCGTACTTGTCTTGTATTATAGCTGTATTGCATTTCTCAAATCTACTGAGGTTATGTTTCTGAGTCCTGGAGACATATTGTCTTGAGTGCTAATGATTGTGTTTTTGTGCTGGTGCCTAGGCTTCTGAGTTTGATATTATTGAAATTATAGGTGTTAATATTTGGTTTTGTCTTTAGTGGGTAGGTGTGCTATTCTTTGGTTTCTTTTGTCTAATTTTTTCTCATGAATCATTAAAGCCTTCATTTTTTTTTCTGTAGGCTGTAAATACATACAAAAATACATGGAATACAGTACTTAAAATATGCACTACAAAATAGTTGTTCGATGTGGACCTTTTCTAACGGGCCCTGTAGAAATACCTGCTAGTTTTCTATCTAGCTGTGACCTCAAATCTGTTTCTCCTTACATTAGACAGATCTTCAGTATTATGGTTTAAATAAAATTAAGAGAAAAATTCCTTCTTTAGAAACTGTATTTTTAGAGGTTGGAGATTTAGCTCAGTGGTGGAGCACTTGCCTAGCAAGCGCAAGGCCCAGGGTTCGATCCTCAGCTCAAATAAAAAAAAAAAAAAAAGAAACTGTATTTTTAGTTAAAAGTTATGTATTCTCACATGTATATTCTGAGGAAAACAATGTTTTGCTTTGTACATACCACTTGGCATATTTACATACAACATCTCTCTTCATTATCTACATCTTGTCATCGTATCATAGAAAGAGTACATAATTTCCTCATTCATTGATCAGTGGATTGCACATCAGAGGACTCAGCTCTGTGTTAGAAAGTGCAGCAGCAGTTTGCCTAACTGCAGACACACTGCTGCAGGGAATTTAAACTAGCCAGCTTACTATGGACATCAGCATGGAGGCTCCTGAAAACTGAAAATAGATATCATTATAATCCAGTGATAACACTCCATTTACATTCAATGTGAGGGAATCAAATTTAATGTGTAATAGAAATACTAGCATCTTCTTTATTGCAGCAATATCCACAATCATCATAATTATGGAATCAACAAAAGTGCTTATCAACAGAGAAATACATGAAGAAAATATGATATATGAGATTTTATGTAGCCTTAAATAATAAACACTATATTGTTTAATGGAAAATGGATGAACTAGAGATTATTATGTTAGTAAACAGAATCAGCCAAAACTAAATATTTTTTTTTTCTCTTTGGGGGAATCTATGTATCTTCATAAGATCATATTTGACAATTGAAAGTAGAAGTAAACATGTCTAGAGAAATGGCTGGAAATAAGAGTAGTGTGTAGAAAGAGAGAATAAGGAGAATGGAGGTAGAATATGGTTAAAGTATATTATATGCGTGTATGGAACTGCATTTATTAAACCCAATACAATGAGCAATGAATATACTCTAAGAAAGAAAATAATTTATGAGCATTTTTGTCTTCATTCTTTCTAAGTATAAAACACAATATATGACCCAATACAAATAAAATATACATGAGATGTCCCCTAAATCTTTAAAAATTGTCATGAGAATATTTGAAAATATCATACTCATTTTATATTTAAAGCACAAATATAAATTATATATGAACATAAGTAGTAGCAGCATGTGGAACTTTAGAGGCATGATTATTAAAGGAACAAAACATCTAAAAAATCATTCTCAATTGTGCAGGCGATAATAATAAACTGAGGAAACTGATCTTATCCATGTCTGGATCTCTAGGTAATACTTCTGCCTCAGGATATTTTTCTAGTGCAATATGCTTATTAGTCAGCAGTAATCATGGAAGAACACAGTAAATGTAGGATATTAGTACTTTTCAACATTAAGCAAGAAAAGTTTTAAATTCATTTAAATTTAATACTTAAAATGTAAGAATATTTAAATAATCTTAAAATGTTTAAATTAATAAAATATTAAAATATCTATAATTATAAATATTTGAAAATATTACTTAAACAAATTACTACACATATTTCTAAATTTGAAACATTTCTGAACTGTTGCTCTTTTGAAGATAGAAAGAATTTATTCCTTAATTTTCTTGAGTAAAGTACATTTTCAAAATTCTTAATTTTGACAAAATTTCAGTGATTGTCTGAACAGAACAGAGATAAATATCAAAATAAGTGATAACAAACACTGATACAAGGACCTTGGTATATGTCCTAGATAAGCAGTATTCTCTTTCTTGGGTATTTTCAGACAAGTAGATAACTATGTGGCAATTGTTACAACTTAATATTAGAGCCAATAATAAATAGGTGATAATAATGTCTTTATTATTTTTTGTTTGGTTTGCTTTTGAAGTATCAGGTGTAGCTTTGCCATTGGGAAAACCATAATCACTACAGTGGTAGATGGGAATTTACTGGCAAAGTGATTGGATCATCAATCAGTAAAGATGTGGCCACTAAGGGATATAAAAGTGATAAAAGCCCACATGCCTTAGAAATTTGTACCATTTGCAATATTCACTGTGACCTCTTTGTCCCCAAGTACATTACCCAGGTGACAATATATAACTGGTGTTTATAGTTAGGAAGACACTTCAATAATAAGCTCAAAACGCAGCTGAATAATGGACATGGTTTGATGAGGGATATTATAAAAATCTGCTGGCTGAATTTTGGAAAACTTTTCCAGTGTAAAGGTAATTTAAATCCCTTTTCCTAACTCAGAGACCTATTTTCTCTTTAAGTACATGAACACTCAGAGCATCTCCTTTTAATCCTTCTGTGAGATTGTTAGAAACTCTATTCCTGTCAATGTAACTTCCTTGTGGAACTGGATTGTCTGCTCCTATTCAGATTCCTAGCTCTTCTGTAGAGGAGTCAACATGAGACTATCTCTGCTGGAGTTGTGCTTTTGATCAAGTTGACCTAGATTTAAAGAATTACCTGTACAACTTTTTCTTTTATTTACTGAAATCAGCCAGCTAACTGGCCTTTGTGGGTCACAGAGACCAAAATGAATGACATTGAAGGCAATTTTAATTACTTGATTATTAAATATGTTCTTATTAATCTGAGATACAGCTCAAGTTGTTGCAATAATTGAATCACCAAATATACTCACAAATATACCTTTTGATGTGTAATTTTTTTTGGTATTTTATTATGTGCACAAATGTGATCTGATGATGAAGAGTCCTGAGCTATTGATAAAAATTTATATTTGAATTTTTACTTCTTTTTGGAAGTAGTCAAAAATATCATATGTGAAAAAGATATGAAGGCTGCATTGAGACACCAAGCTGTGGTTGAGCTCCTGAACTTGGTTATCACATGTCTAAGAGCTGGAATAGTAATTATGAAATATGGTGAATGCACTGTTTGAAGCAGGATGCCATGGGACTGACAGCTATGTTTTACTGGTGATACTTCCATTTCTGGAGGTAAGAATGCCATCTGACTTGCTGGGGAGCCATGGATTTGAAGTTTGATGAAATAAAATAAATTGATCATGTTTGAACCTACCCCTAACAGGCTAAAACTGAATTAAAATAATGAAAGATAAATTATTGCTTATATGGGAACTACACAGGTAAGATATAACAAGTGCTTAGGATGATGGTAATGAAGACAATGGTGGGAAATAAATGGGTGATGAAGAAGAAAAGGTCATGGATTTGTTGATAGGGAATCTAAGCAGAGATAGTGGGAAGGTGAGACTATTACATTATGAAAAGTAACTAGAAAGGGTGGTCAAAGATCATGCTTTTTATTTCCTTTATAGACGTGTAAATAGTTACATAGTAGTGCACAGAGTTCTTAGAATAGCTGCACTAATAAGCATACAATCCTGTGGAAACACATGTGTTCAGATATTATGTTGCAATTTGTAACTTAAAAATTAAGAAAGATCTCATGTATATTGTATTTGCATTGGGTCAATTTATTGTACTTTATATTTAGAAAGATTGAAGACAAAGTGAATGCTCATAACTTTTTTCTTTTTTAGTGTACATTTATCATTCATAGTAGTGGGTTTCATAAACACAATTTCATACAAGATAAAGTATACTTTGACCATATTCTACCCACATACTCATTTTCCTCTTCCCACTGCTCTTAGTTCTAACCATTTCTCTGACACGTTCACTTCTTTATTTACCTCATTTACTCATACATGTTCTTATGAATCTACATAAAATCTAGACTCCACAGGGGCTTTCTGCAGAATTGAGTGTTCAGTAGTCAGTAAGTAGTCTTGTAGAGAGCAGACAATGCTCACTTGGTCTCAGGGCTTTGTCCATTGCAACAAGCATGCCAAGGTTTGGACTCCAGAACCTTGGAGGTTGACACATGAAAAGAAAAGAATGGAGATTGATTTGATTATTATTGAGACAGTTTGACTGCCCAACTAATTTGATTTAGATATATATTATAAATGAAATGATAATTGTGACTGATTTCCAGATTGAAGAAAAAAAGGAAGGCAATATTATATATTACTACATGGACATGTTACTTATTATTTTAAACTATTTTAGATTTGTGATTGCTTATAGGAAATCTCACTTGGAAGCATTAAGACTGAATTCAGGTACGATCTGAGATGTTTTATATATTAACGTAGAAGTAATGTATATGGCTGCCTTGAGCACCTAGCCTTCCACTGATTTATAACAATGACTTTTAGATGTAGAAAGTTATCAGTTTAACACACTAGAAGCTAGAGAATGAAATGGTAAACTTCATTTATTCTGTTTTCTAAATGTGTGTCCCTTCTACTTAGTAGTATTCAAAAATTTTGAGGTCCTTCAGTTAGTGATAGGAATCAGTGTTAGTCTCTATTTTAGGTTTACAAAGAACTTTCTGGCAGCAGTCTATTTAAGTAGTAAAAGGGAGAGCAAAAAGACTATATGTGAACCAAATAATGCATGACTTATGTTTGTGGCCAGCAAAGAAAATTTTACTACTAAGACATTAAAAAGAAAATCATGCATTTGGCTGTTGTAACTCTGTTATAGATATCTGTGGTCACTTTATTTCTTCAGAGTGTTAGTGTAGTTCAGAATGTGTAGTTCAAAATGACAGCACCTAATACAAAATTCCAGTTCTTGTGATATGAGATTCTCCCTTCCTACTTGTCTCCTGTGCATGTGTATACATGTGTGCATGTCACTCAACAGTCAATCCCCTGTATTATTCCTCACATGTCATCCATCTTTCTTTTTGAAATGTGATATTTAACCTCCTTGGATCTTAACAAATGGATTAGGTGGCCAGTTTTCACATGTCAGATTTCTAGCTGTCTCTGCCTCTCAAGAACTGGGGTTACAATCATAACCATTTGCACTCAGCTCTTTTAAGTATTTTCTCTAGACCTGAGGCAAGCACTGGACACACTGAGCTGTATTCCCATATAACTTAATGTTTCTAAAACTCAACTTTCTTATTCTCAACATAAAATTTTAATTGTGTCCATCTCATGTGATATAATAAATAACTGGTATAGAAGATAATAAGCACAAAATAAAGTAGGTTTAGAAATTGACATTTCCATTCTCACTTAGAATCCTTTGTTTCCTCTGGTGATTTCACAAGTAAAACAGGAAGAAAGGAAGTGGACTGTGATGGAGAATTTATAATTCCTTTATTACCCTGTAGACTAGAATATTTATATCATCCCACTGACTTAGAGCATACAAAATGATAATATCAGACATATAGATATGGGCATTTGTCAGTGAGAAATGCATTTAAGGTTTAATTTATTTTAAAGGGGATTTTAGAAAGTTGTGTGATACTTACAAATTAGATGATAGCTTCATATTCTAAATTTGTCATATATATATGTATATATAGTGTAAGTATGAATATAATCACACATGTAGTTGTGTATGTGTGCATAAATTAAAATTGAAATATTAACTTTTTATGGGAGTGTCATTGGATTTTACTAGTGAATTTTTGAATGAAGTAGACAAAGGAAGCATGAATTTATTTCAGAAGATCATTATCCTAATGATAATTATATTATAATGTCATTCATATTGAGCACTAGCCATTAACTTGGGAGAAATAATATAGATTGTAATTGCTCTTAGCTTTAGAAGCAGAAATGATAAATTTGGATTTGACTTCTGTATTTGCTATTTATGAGAGTTTTGTATCATCTCCTGCCACCTCTTTAAGACTTTTTTTCTATTCTCTAAACTGAAAAAAAAAACAACATTGTAAAACATGCAATTTCATGAGGCACAACACTCAGCAAATATTAGCAATATGTAATAAAGATATTACTAGTCCAGTTTTATAAAGTAAGTGTTCGTGTGTAAAAGATGTTGTCCTTGATATGAACTCCTTCATGTTTGATTTTTCTCAAGGTTCTACAACTAAAATATGTTAAATGTTCAATAAATACATGGCATGAGTCCATGCAGACTCATACATTGTCCATGTGTACATGAAATACTAAGGTAAGCTTAACATTCTACTTTCAAGTCTGCAAAAGACAGAGCCTTTGAGATGTTCAGGAAGTCTTGCATGTGTAATGTTTCTTTTATTGTGTGTGAAAAAAAATGATGTAGGAACAAAAAAGTGTTAGACAGAGAATGACAAAGAGTAAGCCAAGAGTGTGCAAAACAAGTTATTAAATACCTGTTAACAGCTATAATCCAATGTCAAGGTTTTCTCAGGATTTAATTATACAATATTCTTAGGAATATGCACACACTTAGCTTTGAAGAAGAATTTCCAAGCAGCAAGCACTTGGACAGAAAACAAGAGTTGAATTAATGAAAAACAAAGCTTTCTTGAGTTCAGTGAGACTGAAACTATTATCAGACTTTTTCTAAACACTATTGGCTTCTGCACAAATGGATGTAGAATACATGTGTCAGGAAGGTATGAGACAAGAAGAAACAAATGTCCACAACAACACATGATGACTCATTAAAAGTAATATTCCTTTTACAGATCCTCCAGTGCAGAATTTTGTATGTCCTTCAGATCACAAAAATGGTGAATCAAAACAATGTGACTGAGTTCATTCTTTTGGGAATTACAGTGAATCCAGAACTGAGGAAAATATTGGCTGTTTTGTTTCTAATTATGTACATAGCCACAGTGTTGGGAAATCTACTTATTGTGGTAACTATAACTAGAAGTCCGAGTCTGAGGTCACCCATGTACTTCTTCCTTTTATCTCTATCACTCATGGATGTCACTTATTCTTCTGTAATTGCTCCAAAGTTGATTATGGGCTCCCTTTCTGAGAGGACTATTGTCTCATTTGAAGGTTGCCTGACCCAGCTATTTGCAGAACATTTCTTTGGTGGTGTGGGCATCATCCTTCTCATTGTGATGGCCTATGACCGCTATGTGGCCATCTGTAAGCCCCTAAACTACATAACCATCATGAGTCCTCAGGTGTGCAGCTTGATGGTAGGAGGGGCTTGGGTGGGAGGATGCTTGCATGCAACCATTCAGCTTCTTTTTATGTATCAAATACCATTCTGTGGTCCCAACATCATTGACCATTTTATGTGTGACTTGTTTCCATTGTTGAAACTGGCCTGCATGGACACACATATCTTGGGTCTCTTAGTCATTCTCAACAGTGGCGTGATGTGTGTGTCCATTTTCCTCATTCTCATTGCTTCCTATGTGTTAATCCTCTGCTCGCTCAAGTCTTATAGCTCTGAAGGGAGACGCAAAGCCCTCTCCACATGTAGCTCTCACTTCACAGTGGTTGTGTTATTCTTTGTGCCATGCATTTTCTTATATACAAGGCCCGTGGTGACATTTCCAGTAGATAAAGCAATGGCTGTGTCCTTTACTGTTGTTGAGCCAATGTTAAACCCCTTGATCTACACCTTGAGAAATGCAGAGGTGAAAAATGCTCTGAAGAACATGTGCACAAAGCGGGGCACAAGGGATGCCACTAACTGTTAAGGCATTAAAACATATTTCCTACAAAGGCAGGGAAGATCTAATCTCCCCACTATTTCCAGTCCTCTGGGGACAAGGGATTGAGCAGCATCTTTTTAATTAAAAAAAAAAAAAAAAAAAAAAAACATATAAAGGTAAATTTTGGCTACTGTCTAGATTCTGGGACATTTCACCAAGAATTGTTATGATATACATCCTTCCTGAAAAGGATTTACACACACACACACACACACACACACACACACACACACACATACACACACACACACACACACACACACAACATGCATGCACATGAACACATACTTTTGTTCACACCTGCAGTTTGAACAGTATAAAGCTCCTCAGTTTAATGTTCTAGTGTTCTAACTTCTTTCCCTCTTCTCTGCTGAAATGATCTCTTCTGGAAGGTAGTAAACTTGACTATCTTCCCCTGAATTATTAAGGTCCCTAGTGAAGCCTTACTTGAAAAGAAAAGTGAAGTAATCCTTGGCTTTCTCATCCATTGCCATTGTTTATTCCCCACTTCTATAGCCTGGTGATATTCTCAAGATTCATGATAAAAAACTCTTCTTCACAATATCTCTTGGATTCTACATTCTTCACTCTCACAAGTGGTAATCTTTGGGACCATATGGGTTATGTTCACTTCTGTGGGTTCAAATTCCATCAATGAAAACATTCCTAATTCATGCTCAGGAACATTCTCATGAATACTAGTGAATGGATTTAAGCCTATAAAAGATTTAGAGACCTAGATGTTCAACAAAAAACAAGAAGAAAATAATGAAAGGCTCAATACATCTAAATACATTAGGAAACCAAATCCCTAGTTTGCATGTTGCCAAGGATTATTTCAGGTAACATTTCTCAGATATTTTGCATGCTATAATTTTTTTAGACAGGGTTTCTCCTTGTAGTTTTTGTCACTGTCCTGGATCTCCTCTGTAGCCCAGGCTGGCCTCCAACTCACAGAGATCTGCCTCCCGATTGTTGGGATTAAAGGCATGTGCCACCTCCACCCGGCCTAGTGTGCTATTTTAATAAGAGACTTTTTGCTTTGATTTAGAGAAGAAAACAAAAGGGATGCTTCCTAGTTGACTGGAGATATTTTAGAATCATGTGTCCTTATCTTGAAGTAAGGTATTCTTTACAGAAATCTGTATTGTTTGGTTGTAACACAATGTATTTGCTGTTATATTCAAGATTAAGGCTTTCCAGAAACAAAGGGTGGTTTTGTTCCTTTAGGGCTTTAAAATAATAATATTAGAAAGACATATTTGGCATTTTACAATGCCATGATGGGGTACATGGAAATCATCAGGGCCTAGATAATTTAGGATCACATTTTCTTAATGCAAATGTAAATGATAATGTGAAAATAAATGGCAGGATCAGTTATGGAATTAAAACATTTAAATTATAACATTCAGTTATAAAATGTATTTGTTGAATGGGCATTTTAACCCCAATGAACATGAAATATCTGCAGTAAACACAGTGCTCATTTTCAGTTATTTATCACAGAGGGCGGGCAGAGCTTGATATTTCACAGGCTCTTCTAGGAGCTGTATGTAAAATAGTGGATAAGAGAATGGAGCTCATATTTTAAGGCAGGAGGCAATTTAAAACAATTTAGGTAAAAAACTTACAGAACATTGGGCTTCAGAGATGGCTCAGAGTTTAAGAGCACTGAGTGCTCTTCCAAAGGTCCTGAGTTCAATTCCCAGCAGCCACAAGGTGGCTCACAACCATCTGTAATGAGATCTGGGGCCCTCTTCAATGTACATAATAAAAAAAAAATTAAAAATAAAAAAATGACAACTTACAGAGCACTTGTTGCTTCTCACAAAATGCCTTTGAAAAGCTTCATAGCTGTGGATGAAGCATTCAGGGAGGCTTCTATATTCAGACATTAAAGATGCAATATAATTCTCTAAAGGCAAATGTATGGGAATAATATGGTAGGCAAAACAGAGAAGGCTATTAGAAAAAAGCCTGAAGGGAACAAGATAGAAATAGCAGTATATGCTGGTCTGTGACAGTGATCAAGGCCAAAGGGAGATTAGAAACATGGTAGAGTGCTGGCTAGAAAATTCTATGATTTGTAAATCCTTGAATTCAAGCACAACTTAGATATCAAATTGACTTTATCCACTATAATTAAAAATAAAATGTTTCATGTTGTTCCAGATAGCTTTGGAAACTGGCATTAAAAAAATAAAAAAAATTAAAAAAAAAACCCTTTATAAGAGACAGCAAAGTCATTATCTTCTTATATACATTTCATATAAGCTACTCTGACTACCTGGAATATGTGTCCCTTTCTATTTGTATGACTATTTGTATTCACTGTATATGATGTGATATGAATAAGTGACACATTGGATAGTATGTGTTGGAACTGACCATGTAGTTTGCTATTCTTGACTTTATACCCTATCATGTTTGTGTCTCCAAGTTCTCCTTCAGTGTGAGGGAAAAGGTAGTATTTCTCCTGAGGTGCCACAACCAGGAACCTCTACATATGAACTTCATCCCAGTTTTTTCCACATGGAAGTGATCTCCAACGTAAAATTATGTAATGTACTCAAGTCCAAAATATTTTGACTGATGTACATATCAAATTATATGAGCCTTTTTTGCTCAGTCTCATAGATGAAAGAGAACTATCTGACAAGGACATTTCTTCCATATTAGTTTCTGTATAAGACTGTACTAGACTGATAACTGCAATATTATGAACATGACTATTCTAGCTGATAATTGGCCATGGTCAAGTTTCTAGGCTATGATAATTTTTGGCATTCTCTCTATTTATGAGATCATATAAGCCTTTATCTATTTCTGCTTTAACTATGGTATCATTCCCTAGAACACACATCTAGTTTCTTGGTGAGGATTTTTAGTGCTATAATAAAACACCATGACCCAAAGCAACTTTGAGAAGAAAAAGTTTATTTCACCTTATAAAATCTAGTCTACTATCAGGAGAGTTAGGATAGTGTTGCTATTTGTTTTTTCTCCTGGGGGGTGGCTACCACTCATCTCCCAAATAAATCATTCATGGAGTCTTATTCTTAATAATAAATGCCCAGATGTGGCTTGACTTGTTTCTTGCCAGCTTTCCTTAACTTAACTTATCCCATCTATCTTTTACCTTTGGACTTTTCCTGTTCTCTTACTTCTATGAATCTTACCCATACTCTATGGCTGGCTGTGTACCTAGCTGGGTGGCTGGCCCATGGGTCCTCCTCCTCTCACATTGACATGTCCCCTCTCCCAGATTTCTCCTTCTACATATTCTCTTTGCCTGCCAGCCCCACTTATATTTTCTTCTGCCTTGCTATTGGCCATTCCATTCTTTATTAGACCATCAGCTGTTTTAGATAGGGGAAGCAAAAGAGCTTCACAAAGGTAAACAAATGCAACATAAACCAAAGTAACACACCTTAAAATAATATTCTATAACAGGGCAGGAACTCAAGGCAGGAACCTGTAAGCAGGAACTGAAGCAGAGTCCCTATGGATACTTCTTATTGGTTTCCTCCTTCTGGATTCCTCAATATGTTTTGTTATACATCCCAGGAATACCTGCCCAAGGAATTGTACCACTTGATGTTGGCTGGACACTTTTACTATAATCATCAATCAAAACAGTACTCTATAGGCCAATCTCATGGGGATGTTTCCTCAGCTTAAGTTCTGTCTTCTCAGATGACTCTATTTATGTTAAGTTGGTGAAAAATAGCCTGTATACCTCAGCCCACTGACTGGTTTCCTTTATCCTGCATGACCACCCTGCTGTCACCAAGTAAGGCAACTTCAATCTTTCCACATTCTCTATCTTGATTATCAGGCAGTTCTCTAGGGGTGACAGGGATTTTGACCATCAAAGTCTGCCAAGACCACTCTTACTAAGACCCAATGACTTCTTGGTGCCTTCTCCTATTTCTATTGAGAATGGTATATTGAGCATAGTAGCATTGTTATTTAGATAATCTGATGAGGTTAACAATTTGCACAACTTAGGCTTTTGTTGTTGTTGTTTTAATCTAATGAAAGGAATTCATCTTCTCTGCTGGTAGTAGTGTGTGGAAGGCAAGGTAATAGATGATGTCAAAAGATTATATAGTCTATGAATACTGAAAATATGGTCTGACATGTTACAAAAAAATGGTATATTGAAAAGAGGAGTAGTTATAAATCAATAAAATTCCAAGTAATCATTTTGAGAAAACAAAAAAAAAAATAAATACATAAAATATTTTCCCATTTTCTTGCACACATTGGTCATCTGATTTGTGTCTATGACTATTACCAAGAATGTGTCTTGAGAGTCAGTAGAAGTCAGCAAATACAGGCAACAGAATAAATACATGAAACAACATCAATAATAATAAAATATAGTTAACCAGATAGAACCAAGAGTTGGAAGAGACTTAATGTCAATACAGACAGAATCTGCATAGAAAACTACAGGATAAAACCCAGGCCTTAGAGAGAAGAGGGATGGATGTCTGGACAGTAGGAAGATACTACATGACCTGAAGGGACAATACCGAAATATTGAAGTCTTTCTACTTGTTTTACAATTGTAACCTTCACCAATAAAGTGTTACATTTGAAAAAGGCTTAAGAAACTTTGATAGAAATATTTATTCAAATTGTTCATTTTTCTTTATTAAGAAGTATTTTATTCATATTACACACCAAGCAGAGATCCCCCTCTTTCCCTCCTCCCACTACCCCACTAGCCTTCCCCCCTCAACTCATCCTCCATCCCCTTCTCCAAAAAGGAAAAAGCCTCCCATGGAAAGTCAGAAAAGCCTGGTAAATTCCAATGAGGCAGGTCCAAGCCCCTCCCCCACAAGCTGTGCAAGGTGTGCTACCATGGGCTTCAAAAACCCAGCTTGTGCACTAGGGATGGATCCTGATCCCACTGCCAGGAGCCCCTAACCAGACCAAGCTACACAACTGTCTTGTTTATGAAGATGGGCAAGCAGAGCAACAATCAATAAATGGGATGTCCTGAAACTGAGAAGCTTCTGTAAGACAAAGTACACAGTAAATAAGTCAAAATGGCAGCCTACAGAATGGGAAAAGGTCTTCACCAACCCCACATCTGACAGACGGCTGACCTCCAGAACATATAAAGAACTCTAGAAACTGGACATCAAAATACCAAATAATCCAATTTTTAAAAAATGAGCTACAGAGCTAAACATAAAATTGTTCATTTTTAGTGTTAACCTGAATATATATAGGCAGGGCTGTTATGGAGAAACATTATTTGCCTGGTTGGTTCTGCACATATTAGGAATGACTGAATTACATACAAAGTTTTTTGATAAATTAATTATTCACCTGTTCCAAGAGTAAGGTTAAAAAAAGTATTTTCTCCCAGACTGAGCAAAGTGTCCCTGTGTAAGCCCAAGGTTTCAAACAGCCAGCTCATGCACTAAGCACAGATCCTGGTCCCACAGACCTGGTGCCTCCCAAGCAGATCCAGCTATTCAATTGTCTCACTTATCCAGAGGGTCTGATCCAGATGGGGGCTCCACAGCCTTTGGTTCATAATTCATGTGCTTCCATTCGTTTGGCTATTTGTCCCTGTGCTTTTTGCAATCTTGGATTCAACAATTCACGTTCTTGCAGACCTTCCTCTTTCTTGACAGTTGGACACCTGGAGCTCCACCTGGGCTCCAGTTTGGAAGGAGGTGACAGGACCTACCTGTACTGAATCCACCAGGTTTAAATGAATCCCCAGGGGTGCCTTGATCCTGGAGGACATGGGAATGGAGGGGAGGGACCTGGGGGAAGGTGGGTGAAGGGGCAGAGGAATCCATGGTTGATGTATAAAATTTAAAACACATAATAATAAAAAAATAAAAAATAAATAAAAAAAGTATTTTCTCACTGAAATTGACAAGTCATTTCTTAAATGTATAAACATCCAGTGGACATAACATCCATGGTAATAACGCCATATTAAAGTAAACAGCATAAACAGAAAAAGGGAACCCCAAAGCCCACTTCAGAAAATACTACAATGAAGCTTGAAGCAGTGGGGTATATAACATCATCACCAAAGGAAGAAAGAATGCATTGACATTTAGAGAATCTCTGGGAAAAATCAAATGTTTTAAAGAAAACACATGAGTCCCGTTTGATATAGCAGAGCAGGAATCAGAAATAGAATGTCACCCTTCTTGCTCTGTGGGCTGTACACACCCCTCAAAATCATCTCCTGAAACTGTGTATCTAACCTCACTTGTGTGTCTATGAAATGAATTCTCTCAAAGAAGCCTCTGAGAAGAATTTTTTTTAATCAAATTAATTTCTGGAAGTATATACAGAGGTTTTGAAATTTTTCAGGATGTCAAGAAACTTGTTCCATGCTACAGAACAATTAAAACAGCCTTGTTTGGAGCAGGTGTGTAAGTCAGGAACTGAAGTCCTCACTCAATGTCACTTCATCTTGGCAATGTGCTTTAACCCCAGGGTAGGCTGGATAGACCAAGGGACCTGTTCATATAGTTTTCTAGAGTTTGTTTCAAGCCCCCCTCTCTTTGGTGTGTGTGTGTGTGTGTGTGTGTGTGTGTGTGTGTGTGTGTGTGTGTGTGTGTGTATTTCATATTGTAGAAACTGAGGAGAAATGCCCTGAGAAACAGTGGAAATGGCTATTTCAAAGTGAGAAAGACAAAAATTAATGTGCAACCTGCAATCTTATTAACATTTAAATTAAGTGTAATTCCTAGGATAAAATGTATTGAACTGTCTCAACACAGACTATTATTCTTTTACTAACTGACTTGGCAGATATGTCTGTATGAGTGTTTCAAATATTCACTGTTTAACTAACAAATGTCAGGGAACTTCAAGTGATCAAACACTGTAGCACTATGAAACAGGAGAAAATGAGCAGGAAATTATCAATGAGTACAGTAACCGTTTGTTACTTAAGCATGTAATGACTATATTTCGTGATGACATAATTGTTTTAAAAGTATTTTTGAGATTTAAAATTGACACATGCTAGTTCTAGAAGATAAACAGAAATGTTAGCTATGAACAATAGTAAAAAAAAGGAAGAAATTACAAAATTCATGTAATCTAAAAACCATTTTAGCAGTAGTTTTGCTCTCCAAAAACTGACAGCAAGCCACATTGCTGAAGACAACACTTACACAACATGACAAACATAGAAAAGATGATCTGGTGCCTATGAAGAGCCTTCACCCATATGTTATAGTGTTTGGTACAGAAAGGTTCTTAGCACAATATCCAAAAGGAAAATGTTAAAACTAAGCCAGTCACAGACCCTTTTATCTATAATGGTGTCCTGCCTACAAGATATGTTAGCACAATGGTGGAATATAATTTATAACAGTAACCAGCCAGTATCTGATTTGACTTAGGGCCCACTATACAAGATGTAACACATACCTTACACTGCTTGAGTGGCCAAGAACCTGACAGTAGATAGACCAGGGACCCAGGGTACAAACAAATACAACTGGTCTTCATTGAAATGACTCCTAAGGGTATTCTGCTATAGTCATAGATTATTGCCTTGTTCAGCCATCATAAGAGACACTTCCTCTTATAGCATATGGGAAAAATAAAGACCCTGTCTTAGTTAGGGTTTTTTACTTCTGTGAAGAGACACCATGACCACAGCAACTCTTATAAAACAAACAAACAAACAAACAAACAAAAAAACAAAAAAACATGTAATTGAGAGTGGCTTGCTTTCAGTTTCAGAGGTTCAGTCCATCATGATCATGAAGGGGAGCACAGTAGCATGCAGGCAGACATATTGCTTGAACTAAGAGTGCTATATCTTTCAGGAAACAAGAAGTTTAATGACTGCCACACTGAGGGAAGTTTAAGAAAAAGAGACCTCAAAGTCTGTCTCCACAGTGACATACTTCCTTCAATAAGGCCACATCTCCTAATAATGCACTCCCTTTGGGGGCCATTTTCTTTCAAACCACCACAGATCCACAGACAGACAGTATGCAGTGAGACAGAGGAGGCAGAGGGAGAGAGAGAGAGAAAGAGAGAGAGAGAGAGAGAGAGAGAGAGAGAGAGAGAGAGAGAGAGAGACAGAGACAGAGACAGAGACAGAGAACGAATTCAGCCCTAAATGAGATTCATCAATCAAATCCAGGAAACCATGTGAAAGATGGCCAGAAAGAGTGTAAGAGTCAGAAAGGGTGGAAGACAACAAGAAAACATGCCCTCTAAATCAACATGAGCAAAGTTCAGTTGAATTCACATAGACTAAAACAGCAAGCACAAGGCCTGCCCAGTTCTGTACCAGGTCCTATTCACTTAAATTATGGCTTACAATTTAGTGCTTTTCTGGAATTACTGAGTGCATGAGTGAGTAGGTCTTTAAGTCTTATGTCTTTTGTTGTACTGTTTTCCTTCTGTTGGTTTGTCTTGTCCAATTTCAAGGTGATAGATTTTGTTTTATCTTATATTTTATTATTATCATGTAGAAAAAAAAAAAACCTGTTCTATTCTAATAAGAGACAGAAATGGAGTGGATCAAAACAGGAGGAAGGTGGGAGGACTTGGGAGGAGTAAAGGAAGGGGCACCATTTTCTGTATATAGTATGTGAGAAAAGAATTTACAAGTAAAAATATAAAAGTAAAACATTATATCAAAAATCAATAAAAATAAAAACAATTTTAGAATGGAAAGAAAATGATAGCAAGACATATCTTATTCTATGGATCACAATGCAAATAGTTTTAAAAGGCAAGTTCCTGGACTAAGTACCTACAAAAACACTGAGAAGTCTTAAATTAATAACTTAATGACACACGTGAAATTCCTAGAAAAATTAGAAGATATAATAACAAAAATGAGTATACAGGAAGAAATAAAGCCAGGGGTCAATTTAATGAAACAGAAACAAAAAATTTTATAAAGAATCAATGGAGCAAAGAGCTGTTTCTTTCAGAAAATCAACATGATTAACAAATCTTTAACCATATTCAGCAAAACAGAGAAAGAGGATCCAATTTAATAGACTTGAGATTGAAAGAAAGACATTGCCAGAGACATGAAGAAAATTCAAAGAATCATAAAGGAATACTTTAAGAAATCTTTATTCAAGATAAATATTTTGGATAAGCCCATAATCTCTGATGAAATCAAAGCTGTAATTAAAAGACTCCTATTAATTTTTTTTTATCTCATATAAGAGAATTCCTAGTCATTTTACATATCAGCCATGGTTTCCCCTGTCCTCCCTACTCCCACTTTCCAACCTTCCCCCCCAATTCACTCCCATTCCCACCTCCTCCAAGACAAGGTCTCCCCTGGGGAGTCGCCCAGCCTGGAACATTCAGTTGAAGCAGGTTGTGTCCCCTCCTCCCTGCAACAAGGATGAGCAAATTTTCTCAGCATAAGGACTAGGTTCCAGAAAGCCAGCTCATGCACCAAGGACAGGTCCTGGTCCCACTGCCTGGGGCCACCCTAAACAGTTCAAGCTATTCAACTGTCTCACTTATCCAGACAGCCTATGTGTTTCCACTAATTTGGCTGTTTGTCCCTGTGCTTTTTCCAATCATGGTCCTGATATCTCTTGCTCATAGAATCCCTCTTCTCTCTTGCCGATTGGACTCCTGGAGCTCCACCTGGGGCTTGGCCATCAATCTGCTTCTGTCAGTTGTGGGGGTATTATGTTCCCCAAAATATTGTGTGTGCTAATAAACATATCTGTGGTCAGAGTACAGAACATCCACAATATTAAACATAGAGGATAGGCAGTGGTAGTACATGCCTTTAATACTAGCCTTCCAGAAGGCAGACATCTACCTCAATTCTGTGTGTTCAAGGATACAGCCAAACATGGTGACTCATGCCTTTAATCCCAGAAATTGAGCCTTTAATCCCAGGGAGTGATGGCAGAAAGCAGAAAGGTATATAAGGCATGAAGACCAGAAACTAGAAGCATTTGGCTGGTTCAGCTTTTAGACTATTGAGAAGCAGTTCAGCTGAGATCCATTTGGATGAGGACACAGAAGCTTCCAGTCTGAGGAAACAGGATCAGCTGAGGAACTGGCAAGGTGAGGAAGCTGTGGCCTGCTCTGTTTCTCTGATCTTCCATCATTCACCCCAACAACTGGCCTCAGGTTTGACTTTTGTTGATAAGACATTTTAACAATTCTTGCTAATATCAGTCACTGGATGAGAGTTCTATCATGACAGTTAGGGTGTTTGGCCATCTGATCACTGGAGTAGGTCAGCTCAGGCACTCTACCGGCCATTGCCAGTAGTCTATAGTGGAGTCAACTTTGTGGATTTCTGGGCCCTTCTCTAGCACTTTGCTTCTTCCTTTTCCCATGAGGTCTTCATTTATCGTGGAATCTCTTCCCTTGTTCTCCCACTCTGTTCCTGATCCAGCTGGGCTCTCCTGCTGCCCTAAGCTCTCTTGTCCACAATCCTTGCCCTCCATTACCCACCTCACCCCCAGTATTCTCATGTAGATCTCATGCATTTCTCTGTTTCTGGGCAATTCCTGTGTCTTTCATAGGGTCCTCTTGACTAGGTAGACTACCTCAAGTTCTCAGTTGCAGTCTGATTATCCTTTGCTTTACATCTAGTATCCACTTATGAGTGAGTACATACCATGTTTGTCTTTCTGAATCTGGGTTACCTCACTCAGGATGATATTTTCTAGTTCCATCCATTCGCCTGCAAATCTCATGATGTCACTCTTTTTCCTCTGCTGTGTAGTGCTCCATTGTGTATATGGACCACATTTTATTTATCCATTCCTCACTTGAAGAGTATCTAGGTTGTTTCCATGTTCTGGCTATTACAAATAATGCTGCTATGAACATAGTTGACCATGTGTCCTGGTGGTATGTTTGAATATTCCTTGGGTATATGCCCAAGAGTGGTATAGCTGAGTCTTGAGGGAGATTGATTCCCAATTTTTTAAGAAAGCACCATATTTACTTCCAAAGTGGCTGTACAAGTTTACATTCCCACCAACATTGTAGGAGTGTTCCCCTGGTTCCACAACCACTCCAACATCAGCTGTCTTCAGTGTTTTTGTTCTTAGCCATTCTAAAGGGTAGAAGATGGTATCTCAGAGTCATTTTGATTTGCATTTCCATGATGTTTAAGGATGTTGAGCAATTCCTTAAATGTGTTTCAGCCATTTTAGCTTCTTCTGTTGAGAATTCTCTATTTAGCTATATATCCCATTTTTTTTTAAATTGGACTGTTGCATATTTTGATGTCTAATTTCTTGGTTCTTTATATATTCTGTATATCAGCCCTCTGTTAGATGTGGGGTTAGTGAAGGTCTTTTCCTATTCTGTGGGCTTTCCTTTTGTCTTATTGACTGTATCCTTTGCCCTACAAAAGCTTCTCAGTTTCAAGATGTCCCATTTATTAATTGTTTCTCTCACTGTCTGTGCTACTGGGGTTATATTTAGGAAGTGCTCCCCAGTAGCAGTGCATTCAAGACGACTTCACACTTTGTTTCTATCAGGTTCAGAGTAACTGGATTTATGTTGTAGTCTTTGATCCACTTGGACCTAAGTTTTTTGCATGGTGACAAATACGGATGTATTTGCAGTCTTCTACATGTTGACGTCCAGTTATTACAGCACAATTTGTTGAAGATGCTTTCTTTGTTCCATTGTACAGTTTTGGCTTCTTTCTCAAAAATCATTTTTTAAAAGACCTTGTCCAAATGGAATCAGCACAGTATTCTACCAGATCTTCAAATAACAATACAGGCCAATATTTCTCAAATTATTCTACAAAATAAAAGTGAAATAATATTTCCTAATTATTTTTATGGATCCACTATTATTTTGATGCCAAAACCACATAAAGCTCAATAACAAAAGTAAATTATAAAACATTATGCCTTATGAACATATATATAAAAATTCCCAATAAAAATGTAACAAACTGAATCCAAGAACAAGTCAAATAGTTTTCCACCATGATCAAATAAGTGTCATTCCAGAGATGCAGAAATGCTTCAAAATATGTAAATCAATAAACTTAATGTACCATATAAATAGACTGAAAGAAAACAACAAAAAACACATGAAGAAAGGTATTTGTCAATCAAATATCGATTTATGATAAATATCCTGGAAAGACTAGGGATACAATGGACATACTTCAAGATAATAAAGATGATTTACAGCAAATAAACAGCCAATATAAAACTAAATGAAGAAATCACAAAGCATCTCCACTAAAATCAGGAACAAGACTACCTTGTTTTAAGGACATCTGCTTTCTTCCTACATATTCAGTATAGTACTTGAAGTCTTAGCTTGATCAAAAAAAGGTCTATAAATTCCATGAAATGAACATCAAAATTCCAACACAAATCTTCACAAAAATAGAAAAAAAAGGAACAATGGTAAGCTTCATATAGAAAGACACATTCATACACACACACACACACACGACAAAACAAAAAAATAGCTAAAATAATCTTGAATAATAAAATACCTGGAGATATCACTATCTCATATTTCAAATTATGTTACAGAGCTAATAATTAAAACAGCAAGAGCATTGGCTTAAAAACATATGTGTTGATTGAATATATTTGAAGTTGCAGCCATTATTTCATAAACCAAGAGGTACATTATTTTTTTAAATTGAGGCCAAAATATACACTGTGGATAAGACATCTTTAAAAATGATGCTGATCAAACTGAATATCTATATGTAGAACTATACCTATATCTATTATCTAGCATAAAACTACAACAAATAGATCAAGAATTTCAATGCCAAACCAGGTATCCTGAACCTAATAAAGTATGGGATAGGAATGAAATCATGGGTACAGGACAATCAGCATATCATACCTTTTCCCATTCATAATGACCATGTAGTACAGGAGGTTGACAATGACACCATAGTAGACCAAGATAATGGACAGTAGGATAAAGATTCCCTACCAGCAATTGGGCAGTGCATTAATTACAGTAAATGTTTATCTTTGCTGTAGCCAAGTGTCTGATGAGCATGAGAACCACAGTAGAGATGCAGATCTGGGTACATTTTCAGGTTTGTATAATCTGAGGACAAGATCATCCATGGGGGGAATGCAAAGCTCTCTCAACTGGTAGTTCTCACATAATGGTGGCAGTTATAATTTATGTGCCTGAAATGTATACCTACATACTGCCTTACGAAGTCAGAACAAGGAGAAGGAAGTTTCCATGTTTTACATATGATTGCCCCTATACCTAATCTCCTCATCTATAGTCTGAAAAACAGTAAAAACAATAATTGCAATGTACGGGTATGAGACACAGCCATTTCTTTATCCTGTTATTGAGATAGAAATTAACTTTTAATTAGCTCAACATGTTTCAGAGCTTTGTAGATGGATTGGACTCTAACCACCAGCTAGCTTGTCCTATACTTCATTGACAGAATACATGGTTACAAGGTGGGAGGCCCTGAGCTCAGTTATCCAACCCCACAAATACAAAAAACAAATAAGTATAATCACACATTTGAACATACCATTTATGTCTCCAAAAAATTACAAGAAATATATTGTTTTTCTCAGAATACACTACTGTTTTCTCGCTCAGGTTTTTTTTTTGAATTTTTTTTATACATTTCTTTTGTCTCAATGTTTTGTTCCATCATCTCTTCTCATTGATATTTTGCCTGTATATTATGGTTTCCAAGCTCTGTGTGGTTTTTTTTTTTTGTTGTTGTTTTGTTTGTTTGTGTGTGTGTGTGTGTGTGTGTGTGTGTGTGTGTGTATGTGTACATGTGTGTGTATATATGTTGTTGTTGTTGTTTCTTGTGCTTCTTAATTATTTCTTATTGTCATTTGCCTGTTCTTTTTCTTTTTAAAGAGCAAAAAAGGGCATGCAGTTGGGTTAGTGGGGAAGTGGAAAGGATCAGGGAGGGTGTGGGTGTATGAATAGAATATATTTTATGAAAATTTTTCACTCAGATATATTTATACTTACTGCCTGGTGAATTCAAACCTCTCCAAAATGTGGTCAAACTAAAGAAGACAATAATGAACGGTCATCTTAATTGTGATGGTTCAACCATAATCCCAGGAAAAATTAGAGCACACTAGTCCAGCACAAGCCCCCGTTTCCTACTTGCTATGAAGAGGCTTGACATCAAAGCTTGGGCCAAGTATAGTGTGGAATGGGCTTCAAAGGACCCATGTGGCTTCATTACAACAGTTATCTTTGCCCTCATGGCACTGTTCCTAGCTTGAGCTGTATTGTCTTGGAATTTGCCCAACATAATTGAAGCCATAGAGAAAGAGCAAATGAGAAACCAACATCAAGAGAACATTGCAAAAGCTAAATGCCTAAAAATGGGATTGAAGGAGTGGACAGATTCTGTAACTAGAGAAAAATCTTCTGGAAAATTATGTATCTTTGCAAGGATTCACTAAGGTTTCATTCAAGTTCATGATCATATTATTTAGTAAATTAAATCTGACCTCAACAATGTAGTAACTGTTAGGTTTAGAAATAGAAGTCTGACAAATGTTTAAGTTAGCATTAATCATACAGGTAGAACACACCTAATATAAAAATTGAAAACACAAAGCACTGTAAAAACTAACACTGTGTTCAGACATGATGCCAAGAATAGAAAATTCCACACCTCATCTTGTGGTAGTTTGCAGTCAAAATACAAGTGTGCTAAAAGTACATAAAATTATCTTTAAGCCATAAATTTGGATCACATTCTCAATGTATTATGAAATACTCAAAATAAGGAAAAAAATAAAACATTACTGGTCCCAAATATTTTCTCTCCTCAACATTTATTAAAAATCCTTTAAACAGGCAGTCATTTGCCATTTTGGAATTTAAGGTATCTAAGTGAAAAACAGCATTTGGAGAAAAAAAAGGTTTCAGATTATGAATCCTGTTTACATGGAGTTTAAAAAGTGGTTCACTTTTGGACAGAGGATATTATGAATCCAAAAGAATTACTTTCTGAGGTGAAAAGTTTACTCTGACTTAACAGAGATACAGTATATTAATCACAATTTAAAGTCATTATTCCTTATTTTTTTCAATGGAACCATTACTCGTTCTCAAAAGAAAATCTTATTAATGAGTATGTCTATTTACATTCTTCTGACTTTAGGCTTTACTTAGCTGCTAACGATCAAGATATTTCTGGATTTTAAAACTTAATTTATATAGGATTCTCATTATCTTGATCCTATAGAATACCACCTACTGGATCAAATAATTTTTGTACTCAGAACACTACCATTTTCTTAAATGAGTTACTAAATATCATGATTTAAAATCAGTAGTGAAAATGCCTGGTAGTAAATGGTCACATGGGTTCAATATGTTTTCTCTAGACTCACTAGAATTGTGAAATAGGCGTGTCACCAGATAACTTGCTGGTTGCATGGATACTACCACTTTTGTAAGTAATGCAGTAGTGATATTCTGTTACTTTATACTCAGATTCAAAGTGAAAATTAAAATTTCATATTTATTAAGTATATTTTATAATTTAATTTATAACAATAAAGTTTTAAATTTGGAAGAAAATCCATGAATATAATAGCTACAACAGGGATTAAAAAAAAAAGACAAGAATACAAAGCTAGGTATCTTTCCTTGGAAAAAGTCTCTAGACTATTAAATGTGGCTTTTGTATTTATTCACTGAAGTGGGGCAAACTTCAGCCTCTATCAATTCAGCATTAACAATGTAGACTTCCTAGACCAAGAGCCTTCATTCAGTGTTGCAGTTCAGATAGTGATGAGATCATTGTCCATATAATTGGTTGTGACATGGCTAAAAAGGAGAGACCACAATGCTTAAATTAGAAATGTTGAAAATTGTCTTATCTAAATATGGTGAAGGAGAGATACAAATATCAATGAAATAGGAATATTAGTGCCATTTATCATGTTAATCCTACTACTCAACCTAGCTGTGCTCAGAAGACAATTCTGATAAATCCCTGAGAAAGGTAGTTATGGCTGAGAGAATAGACACTGAATGTTTCTTTACAGTTAATTGGTGATTACAGTAGATAAATATCACAGAACTAGGAAATACCAATGAAAATTAAGAATGTGGTTTAGGTTGCAGGAGTTAACAGCAAATATTCAACAACAAAAGACATAGTCTGTGTGCCTAGATGACGAATAAGATAGTTGAAACAGAAATCAGGATATTCTGACCCGAATAACTTGGGGCTCACCTCATTATAACAAGCATTTCTGGAGTGAGACACAACAAATAGTACTGAATAAGCATCAGAGAGGGGAAATGTGTGTTATACCAGTAGTGCAATAATAACCTAGACAGGATTAGGTTTCTTCAATATATGGTTCTTATTTCTGATTCCTTCAAAGCCACACCACAAACAACAGTTATTTTAATCCTCATGCTGTAAATAATCTATATGGAGTCAACACAAAGATGTACATTGACACAGGCAGTAGTGCCACACACCTTTAATCACAACACTCAGGAGGCAGAGGCAGGTTGATCTCTGTGAGTAAGAGGCCAACCTGGGCTACAGAATGAATTCCAGCAAAGGCACAAAGATACACAGAAAAACCCTGTCCTGAAAAAAACAAAAAAACAAAAAACAACAACAACAACAAAACAAACAAACAAACAAAAAAAACCATTGCTGTGGATATCACTCTGTATAAATAAAGTGCTGATTGCCCAGTAGCCAGACAGGAAGGATAGGGTAGGCAGGACAAGGAAGAGGAGAAGGCTGGGAACAAAAAGGCTGGGAGGAGACACTGCCACCACTGCCAGGAGAAGCAGCATATAAAGACAATGGTAAGCCACAAGCCATGTGGCAAAGTATAGACTAACAGAAATGGGTTAATTTAAGAGTAAGAGCTAGACAATGGTAGGCCTGAGCTAATGGCCAAGCAGTTTAAATAATGTAAGTGTCTGTATGATTATTTTATACATAGGTTGTGGGACCTCAGGAGCTTGGTGGAACCTGGAGAGAAGCTCTCCACGTACAAATGGCGCCCAACGTATTGGCAAGAGTTTCCACCTAAAACCTGAGAACAAAGATTCTAAAATTGAGCTAAAAACAGCTCCCTAGTTGTCTTTCTTAAGTTAGCAGCAGCCTGCCAGTTTGAGCTACTATGGTGGGTTCCTGGCGTGTGCGTCTGACATGTAGTGCAACAGGAATGAGGAATCTACAAGCAGCACTTTACTCTGCTGCTTGGTGGTTTAGCCTTTGCTAGTTTAAAAAAAATAAAAATAAAAAAGTTTCTACAAGCAGCACTTTACTCTTCTGCTGGGTGGTATAGTCTTTGCTAGTTAAAAAAGAAAAAAAAAAAAAAGTCTGGGCTATGTGCTGCTTTGATAGAACTGCTTCTGATTGTTGATCCTACACATGGCTCCAGACCCAGAGCTGGCAGTAAACTATACCACAGCCATGTTAGGAAGCTGAGGTGGGCAGAGCCAAGAGCCACAGTGGTGTTTCAGTCTTATAAAGATGGATATTACACAGAGAATCTGGTTTATGTTGTCTTTGGGATTTTTAAATACAAAAAGGATTTGATTGTAAAGGCTGTTGATTTAAACAAATATGTGAATTTTAAAGGTGCCTTAACTTCAAAATTTGGATATAAGGATATGTTGCTTTGGAAAAGAGTCTCTGCTTTTGTTTCCACAGAAAGCCAGAGGCTGTGGATGTGTTCCACATTAAGATACATCAGGTTTGAACAGCCAAGACCACCTGAAAGGTCTCTGATGACACCATGGCCCAGATGATCCAACATCCAGAATGGTTTCAAGGCAACTGACTCAGAGGTTTACCTTCACAGACTACGCCATAATCCTAAAATTTTCTTTGTGTCTCTATAAGATACAGCACCCTCCGCTGGCAGGAAATAGTAAGAAAAACTACGTCCAATTTCCCAAAATTATCTACCTGGCTTTGGAGATGGAATTGGCTCACTCCTTCTCTAAACCCAGACATACAAGTAAAAAATATGGTTAAGAGCTTCTTGTATCCCAAATCGGAAGAGCCTTCTGATATGGGACAGAGAAAAACCAATATTTTTATTTAAATCAGGTTGATAATAAATGTGATCTCTTTCTAAAAAAAGGGGCGGGAGGCATATGATATAGATATAATAGGATAAAAGGGTAGATTAATAAACTTACTTTTAAAGAACAACAAATTCTTTAAAATGTCTTACATTGGTCTAAATTTTAGTCTATTGATATAAACTTAAAGTTATTTTTGTTATACTGTATATATATTTCTACTCTCGTTGGAGATATTATGTTTATGCAACTCATTTAGATTGTAATGGATAATTAAGAAATACACATCAATTAGTCTCTTATGATAGTCAAACATAGTCATGTTAAGTTTTCTAGGTATACATAGATATATTTCAGATAGATAGGTAATCTTCAAACACATCAAAGGTCTACAGAATATGACATTTTAAATATTTTTAAAATTTAGACTTTCTGGACATTGAGACAGCACTGGCAGCACTGATTTACTTCAGAGAGAAGGATGGGCATTAAAGACACTTCATATGGAGTTTATCTTCACCTTGGCAAAAATAGCCATTTGGACAAAAACCTTTCTTGCCTCGACTGCTTGATAGACTGGATATGCAGGACTCATAGAAAGGTGACCACTAAACTTTGCTTAACAAAATGGTCCTTCAGGTTCCTGCTTTGCAGAGGAAACTACCAGACATTGTACAGGACACTGGAAAAACTGACCAAGACACTCTAGGCCTGTGGGCTGAAGACAAATGCCCCAACTTTATAAAGGAACATTGGGTCACTGTCCAGGCTGCCAGCTGTCTCTGTCTACCCTGCAAGACCCATGAAAGTTAATTGCATTATTCTCCCGGTTCTCAGGTAATATTATATCCTTCTGAGTTCTTTGATGTGGTTGAAGACTAGATAGCTATAATTTCCTAAGTTATGATAGAAGATAAGTTAAATATAAAACCTTAAACTCACAAATAAAAGATAGATAGGATATCTATTTTAATATTGTGACTATAATTCTTGCTTGATAATTGTTTTGTTATTTGTAATTTTACTATGTAAAAGTTAACCCTCCTTTTTAACAAAAAAGAAAAGGGGAAGTGCTGTGGATATCACTCTGTATAAATAAAGTGCTGATTGCCCAGTAGCCAGGCAGGAAGGATAGGGTAGGCAGGACAAGGAAGAGGAGAAGGCTGGGAACAAAAAGGCTGGGAGGAGACACTGCCAGCACTGCCAGGAGAAGCAGCATGTAAAGACAATGGTAAGCCACAAGCCATGTGGCAAAGTATAGACTAACAGAAATGGGTTAATTTAAGAGTAAGAGCTAGACAATGGTAGGTCTGAGCTAATGGCCAAGCAGTTTAAATAATGTAAGTGTCTGTATGATTATTTTATACATGGGTTGTGGGACCTCAGGAGCTTGGTGGAACCTGGAGAGAAGCTCTCCAACTACAAAATATTGTACATTGAGTCTTTTCCTGATTTTCACAGAGGTATGTTTATTTGTCTTCTGAATGAATTTTTGTATTGAACAGTTCCCTAATAGCAACTTTCATTTGAGCATTTCTCAAGGTATAGATTAAAGGGTTTAACATAGGAGTTATCATTGTATAGAATACAGCAATGTAGTTAGAGTTTTCCTGCCTGGCCCACAGTCTGGACAAATCTCTGTCACCCGCCAGGCCCATAGATGCTCAGAACCAACCAAGTAAACACACAGAAACTTTCATTGCTTACAAACTGTATGGCCGTGGCAGGCTTCTTGTTATCTACTTCTTTTATCATAAATTAACTCATTTGTATTAGTCTATACTTTGCCACATGGCTTGTGGCTTACCAGTGTCTTTACATGTTGCTTCTCATGGCGGCAGCTGGCAGTATCTGTCCTCCCCAGCCTTCTACCTCCCACAATTCTCTTTTCTGCTTGTCCCGCCTGTATTTCCTGCCTTGCAACTGGCCAATCAGGATTTTATTTATACAGAGTGATATCCACAGCACTTCCCCTTTTCTATTTTGGTAAAAAAAGGAGGTTAACTTTTACATAGTAAAATTACAGATACCAAAACAATTATTAAGCAAGAATTACAGTTATAATATTAAAGAAGATATCCTAACTATCTTATATTTGTGAGTTTAAGGTTTTATATCTAACTTATCTTTTATCATAACTGAGGAAATTATAGCTATCTAGTCTTCAACTACATCAAAGACATATTATTATCTGAGAACCAAGAGAAGGATGCAAGTAACTTTTGGGAGTCTTGCAGGGTAGACAGAGACAGCTGGCAGCCTGGAGAGTCACCTAATGTTCCTTTGTAAAGTTGGGGCATTTGTCTTCAGCCCACAGGGCTAGAGTCTCTTGGTCACTTTTTTCAGTGTCCTGTAGAATGTCTGGCAGTTTCCTCTGGGAAGCAGGAACCTGAAGGACCAATTTTTCACGCAAAGTTCAGTGGTAACCTTTGTATGGGTCCTGCATGTCCAGTCGATCAAGTAGTCCGGGCAAGAACAGTTTCTTGCCCAAATGGGTATGTTTGCCAAGGTGAAGATAAACTCCATATGAAGTATCTTCAATGCCCATCCTCCTCTCTGAAGTAAATTGGTGTTGCCAGGAGCAGACATGTCTAACTGTCCAAAAAATCTAAATTTTAAAAATATTTTAAATGCCATATTCTGCAGGTCTTTGAAGTATTTGACAATTACCTATCTATATGAAATATCTCTATGTATACCTATATGATTTAACTAACATGGCTATGAGTATGATTATCCTAGATGACTAATTATTAATCTATTTTTAATTATCCATTACAATTTAAAATGAGATGTACAAACATAATACCTTAAACAAGAGTAGAAATATACACAGTATAACAAAATTAACTTTAAGTTTGTATCAATAGACTAAAATCTATACCAATGTAATACATTTTTAAAAAGTTGTTGTTGTTTAGAAGTAAGTTCCTTTTAATCTATCCTTTCATCCTATCATATCTATATTATATCCCCTTTTTCACTTTAGAAAGAGATTGAATTTATAATCAACCTGTTTTAAATAAAATATTGGATTTTCTCTGTCCCACACTAGAGGGCTCTTCTGATATGGGACACAAGAGTCTCTTAACCTTTTCTTTTAACAATGTGCTTGGGTTTAGAGAAGGAGTGAGCCAATTCCATCTCCAAAGCCAGCTTGGAATTTGGTCGTAGTTTTTCTTACTACTTGCTGCTGGAGGGGGTGCTGTATCTTATGGGGACATAAAGAAAATTTAAGGATTATGGAGTAGTCCGTGAGGGTAAATCTCTGAGCCAGTTGCCTTGAAACCATTCTGGATGTTGGATCATCTGGGCCTTTCTGGTGGTCTTGGCTGATCAAACCTGATGTATCTTAATCTGGAACAAATCCACAGCCTCTGGCTTTCTGTGGAAACAAAAGCAGACACTCCTTTCCAAAGCAACATATCCTTATATCCAAATTTTGAAGTCAAGATACCTTTAAAATTCACATATTTGTTTAACACAACAGCTTTTATGATCAAATCTTTTTCTGCAGTTAAAAATCCCAAAGACAACACAAACCAGATTCTCTGTGTAATAACCATCTTTGTAAGAATGAAAGCCATGCCATTGTGGCTCCTGGCTCCACCCACCTCCTCTTTCCCACATTGCTGTGGTACAGTTTAATGCCAGCTCTGGGTCTGGAGCCATGTGTACCATCAACTATCAGAAGCAGTTCTATCAAAGTAGTGCATAGCCCAGAAACATTTTTGTTGTTTTTTTAACTAGCAAAGGCTAAATCTACCATGCAGCATAGTAAAGTGTGGCTTGTAGACTACTCATTCCTGCCACATTGCAGGCCAGACGCACATACCAGGAACCCGCCATAGTAGCTCAAACTGACAGGCTGCCACTAACTTGAGAGAGACAACTGGGAAGCTGTTTTCAGCTCCATTTTAGAATCTTTTTTCTTAGGTTTCAGGTGGAAAATCTTGCCAACACGTTGGGTGCCATTTGTAGTTAGTTTTTCTGCCTGGCCCACAGTCAGCACAAATCTCTGTCACCTGCCAGGCCCATAGATGCTCAGAACCAACCAAGAAAACACACAGAAACTTTCATTGCTTACAAACTGTATGGCCGTGGCAGGCTTCTTGTTATCTACTTCTTTTATCTTAAATTAACCCATTTCTATTAGTCTATACTTTGCCACATGGCTTGTGGCTTACCAGTGTCTTTACATGCTGCTTATCATGGTGGCGGCTGGCAGGATCTGTTCTCCCCAGCCTTCTACCTCCCACAATTCTCTTCTTTACTTGTCCCGCCTATATTTACTGCCTGGCTACTGGCAAATCAGCATTTTATTTATACAGAGTGATATCCACAGCACAGCAAGTGCCTTGTCAATGGGTAAAGTAGTTGCAGGCCTCATGTACACAAAAATGGAAGGCACAAAGAATAAGACAACCACTGTGATGTGGGAGACACAAGTAGAGAGGGCTTTGCGCCTCCCTTCTGCACTGTGGTTTCTTAGTGAGCACAGGACAACTGTGTAGGAGCCTAGAAGAAGTATAAATGTTAATAGACAGATAAACCCACTGTTGGCAGCAACAAATAGTCCCAGAATGTGGGTATCAGTGCACACCAGTTCACGCAAAGGGGTAAGATCACACATAAAGTGATCTATGACATTAGGGCCACAGAAAGGTAATCAATAATAAACAGGATCTTTATGATTCCATGAAGAAAGCCTCCCATCCATGACACTCCCACCAGTAGGTTACATACTACTCGGTTCATGATGGTTGCATAGTGCAGTGGCTTGCAGATGGCTACATAGCGATCATAAGCCATCACAGCATCAGGATGACTTCAGCAGCTGCAAAGAAATGCTCCCCAAAGACTTTAGTCATGCAACCATTGAACTGGATAGTCTTTTTTTCATGAAGTGAATCAAAAATCAGTTTAGGGTTATTGACAGAAGAATAGCAAGCATCAATAAATGAGAGATAGGCAAGGAAGAAGTACATAGGGGATCCTACCAATCGACTGTGTGTAATGGTGACCAGAATGAGCAAATTTCCAACAACAGAGACTATGTAGTTGACCAAAAGCACAGCAAATACAATTGTCTGCATGTTTGGGTTCTGTGTGAGCCCCAGGAGAACAAATTCTGTCACATTCCTCTTTTCCATCTGCTTCATTGAAAAGTTATTTAAAACACAAATATAAATAATATATGAACATAAGTAGTAGCAGCATGTGGAACTTTAGAGGCATGATTATTAAAGGAACAAAACATCTAAAAATCATTCTCAATTGTGCAGGTGATAATAATAAACTGAGGAAACTGATGTTACCCATGTCTGGATCACTAGGTAATACTTCTGACTCAGGACATTTTTCTAGTGCAATATGCTCATTAGTCAGCAGTAATCATGGAAGAACACTGTAAATGTTGGCTATTAGTACTTTTCAACATTAAGCAAGAAAAGTTTTAAATTAATTTAAATTTAATATTTAGATATGTTTACTTTTTAATTCTAAAAATGTATAATTAATAAAATATTAATATATCTATTATTATAAATATTTGAAAATATTACTTATAAGAAATTACTACACATATTTCTAAATTTGAAACATTTTTGAACTTTTGCTCTTTTGAACATAGAAATGATTTATTCCTTAATTTTCTTGAGTAAAGTACATTTTCAAAATTCTTAATTTTCACAAAATTTCAGCAATTGTCTGAACAGAACAGAGATAAATATCAAAATAAGTGATAAAAAACATTGATACAAGGACCTTGGTATATGTCCTAGGTAAGCAGTATTCTCTTTCTTTGGTATTTTCAGACAAGGAGATAACTATGTGGCAATTGTTACATCTTAATATTAGAGCCAATAATTAAATAGGTGATACTAATATCTTTATTATTTTTTGTTTGGTTTGCTTTGGAAGTATCAGGTGACCCAGTTCCAATGTAGCTCTGCCACTGGGAAAACCATGATCACTGCAGTGGTAAATGTGAATTTACTGGCAATATGATTGGATCATCAATCATTAGAGGTGTGGCCACTAAGGGATGTAAAAGTGATAAAAGGCCACATGCCTTAGAAATTTGTACCATTTGCATTATTCACTGTGACCTCTTTGTCCCCAAGTACATTACCCAAGAGACAATATATTGCTGGTCTTTATAGTTAGGAAGACGCTTCAATCATAAGCTCAAAATACAGCTGAATGATGGACATGGTTTGATGAGGGATATTATAAAAATCTGCTGGCTAAGTTTTGGAAAACTTTTCCTGTGTAAAGGTAATTTAAATCCCTTTTCCTAACTCAGAGACCTATTTTCTCTTTAAGTACATGAACACTCAGAGCATCTCCTTTTAATCCTTCTGTGAGATTGTTAGAAACTCTATTCCTGACAATGTAACTTCCTTGTGGAACTGGATTGTCTGCTCCTATTCAGATTCCTAGCTGTTCTGTAGAGGAGTCAACATGAGATTATCTCTGCTGGAGTTGTGCTTTTGATCAAGTTGACCTAGATTTAAAGAATTACCTGTACAACTTTTTCTTTTATTTACTGAAATCAGCCAGCTAACTGGCCTTTGTGTGTCACAGAGGCCACAACAAAATGAAATTGAAGGCATTTTTAATTACTTGATTATTAAACATGCTCTTATTAATCTGAGATACAGCTCAAGTTGTTGTAATAATTGAATCACCAAATATACTTTTTGATGTGTCAGTAATTCTTCTGTATATTTTATTAGGTGCACAAATGTGGTTTGATGATGAAGAGTCCTGAGCTATTGATAAAAAAAAAGTTATACTTTGAATTTTTGTTTCTTTTTATCAAGAAGATCATATGTGAAAAGGATATGAAGGCTGCATTGAGACACCAAGCTGTGGTTGAGCTCCTGAACTTGGTTATCACATGTCTAAGAGCTGGATTAGTAATTATGAAATATGGTGAATGCACTGTTTGAAGCAGGATGCCATGGGACTGACAGCTATGTTTTACTGGTGATACTTCCATTTCTGGAGGTAAGAATGCCATCTGACTTGCTGGGGAGCCATGGATTTGAAGTTTGATGAAATAGAATAAATTGATCGTGTTTGAACATACCCCTAAAGGCTAAAACTGAATAAAAATAATGAAAGATAAATTATTGCTTATATGGGAACTATACAGGTAAGATCTAACAGGTGCTTAGGATGATGGTAATGAAGACAATGGTGGGAAATAAATGGGTGATGAAGAAGAAAAGGTCATGGATTTGTTGCTAGCGAATCTAAGCAGAGATAGTGGGAAGGTGAGACTATTACATTATGAAAAGTAACTAGGTGGTCAAAGATCATGCTTTTTATTTCCTTTATAGACGTGTAAATAGTTACATAGTAGTGCACAGAGTTCTTAGAATAGCTGCACTAATAAGAATACAATCCTGTGGAAAAAACATGTGTTCAGATATTATGTTGCAATTTGTAACTTAAAAATTAAGAAAGATCTCATGTATATTGTATTTGCATTGGGTCAATTTATTGTGCTTTATATTTAGAAAGATTGAAGACAAAATGAATGCTCTTAACTTTTTTCTTTTTTAGTGTACAGTTATCATTCATAGTAGTGGGTTTCATAAACACAATTTCATACAAGATAAAGTATACTTTGACCATATTCTACACACATACTCATTTTCCTCTTCCTCCCCACTGCTCATAGTTCTAACCATTTCTCAGACACGTTTACTTCTTTATTTACCTCATTTACTCATACATGTTCTTATGAATCTACATAAAATCTAGACTCCACAGGGGCTTTCTGCAGAATTGAGTATTCAGTAGTCAGTAAGTAGTCTTGTAGAGAGCAGACAATGCTCACTTGGCCTCAGGGATTTGTCCATTGCAACATGCATGCCAAGGTTTGGACTCCAGAACCTGGGAGGTTGACACATGAAAAGAAAAGAATAGAGATTGATTTGATTATTATTGAGACAGTTTAACTGCCTGACTAATTTGATTTAGATGTATATTATAAATGAAATGATAATTGTGACTGATTTCCAGATTGAAGAAAAAAAAAGGAAGGCATGGGCATGTCACCTATTATTTTAAACTATTTTAGATTTGTGATTGCTTATAGGAAATCTCACTTGGAAGCATTAAGACTGCATTCCGGTACGATCTGAGATGTTTTATGTATTAATGTAGAAGTAATGTATATGGCTTCCTGGAGCATCTAGCCTTCCACTGATTTATAACAATGACTTTGAGATGTAGAAAGCTATCAATTTAACACACTAGAAGCTAGAGAATGAAATGATAAACTTCATTTATTCTGTTTTCTAAATGTGTGTCCCTTCTACTTAGTAGTATTCAAAAATTTTGAGGTCCTTCAGTTAGTGATAGGAATCAATGTTAGTCTCTATTTTAGGTTTACAAAGAACTTTCTGGCAGCAGTCTATTTAAGTAGTAATAGGGAGAGCAAAAAGACTATATGTGAACCAAATAGCGCATGACTTATGTTTGTGGCCAGCAAAGAAAATTTTACTACTAAGACATTAAAAAAAAATCATGCATTTGGCTGTTATAACTCTTATAGATATCTGTGGTCACTTTATTTCTTCAGAGTGTTTGTGTAGTTCAGAATGTGTAGTTCAAAATGACAGCACCTAATACAAAATTCTAGTTCATCTGATATGAGATTCTCCCTTCCTACTTGTCTCCTATGCATCTGTATACATGTGTGCATGTAACTCAATAGTCAATCCCTTGTATATTCCTCACATGTCATCCATCTTTATTTTTGAAATGTGATATTTAACCTCCTTGGACCTTACCAAATGGTTTAGGTGGCTAGTTTTCACGTCTCAGATTTCTAGCTGTCTCTGCCTCTCAAGAACTGGGGTTACAATCATAACCATTTGCACTCAGCTCTTTTAAGTATTTTCTATAGACCTGATGGCAAGCACTGGAAACACTGAGCTGTATTCCCATATAACTTAATGTTTCTAAAACTCAACTTTCTTATTCTCAACATAAAATTTTAATTGTGTCCATCTCATGTGATATAATAAATAACTGGCATAGAAGATAATAAGCACAAAATAAAGTAGATTTAGAAATTGACATTTCCATTCTCACTTAGAATCCTTTGTTTCCTCTGGTGATTTCACAAGTAAAACAGGAAGAAAGGAAGTGGATTGTGATGGAGAATTTATAATTCCTTTATTACCCTGTAGACTAGAATATTTATATAATCCCACTGACTTAGAGCATACAAAATGATAATATCATACACATAGATATGGGCATTTGTTAGTGAGAAATGCATTTAAGGTTTAATTTATTTTAAAGGGGATTTTAGGAAGTTGTTTGATACTTACAAATTAGATGATAGTTTCATATTCTAAATTTGTCATATGTATATATGTAAATATATACATATATAGTGTGTATATGTGTTGTTAGAGTTTTTCTGCCTGGCCCAGTCAGGACAAATCTCTCTACCCGCCAGTCCCACAGTCGCTCAGACCCAACCAAGAAAGCACACAGAAACTTACATTGTTTACAAACTGTATGGCCATGGCAGGCTTCTTGCTATCTGCTTCTTTTATCTTAAATTAACCCATTTCTGTTAGTCTATACTTTGCCACATGTCTTGTGGCTTACCAGTGTCTTTACATGTTGCTTTTCATGGCGGCGGGTGGCGGTGTCTCCCCAGCCTTCTACTTCCGAGAATTCTCTTCTCTCTTGTCCCGCCTATACTTCCTGCCTGGCCACTGGCCAATCAGAACTTTATTTACACAGAGCAATATCCACAGCATATATGTATATATTCACACATGTAGGTGTGTATGTGTGCATAATTCAAAATTAGAATATTAACTTTTTATGGGAGAGTCAGTGGTTTTTACTGGGGAATTTTTGAATGAAGTAGACATAGCAAGCATGAATTTATTTCAGAGGATCATTATCCTAATGATAATTATATTATAATGTCATTCATACTGAGCACTAGATATTAACTTGAGAGAAATAATATAGATTGTAATTGCTCTTAGCCTAGAAGCAGAAATGATGAATTTGGAATTGACTTCTGTATTTGCTATTCATGAGAATTTTGTGTCATCTCCTGCAACCTCTTTAAGACTTCTTTTCTATTCTCTAAACTGAAAAAAACACCAACATTATAAAACATGCACATTCATGAGGTACAACACTCAGCAAATATTAGCAATATGTAATAATGTAATAAGGATATTACTAGTCCAGTTTTATAAAGTAGATGTTCATGTGTAAAATATGTTGTCCTTGATATGAACTCCTTCGTGTTTGGTTTTTCTCAAGGTTCTACAACTAAAATATGTTAAATGTTCAATAAAATACATGGCATGAGTCCATGCAGCCTCATACATTGTCCATGTGTACATGAAATGCTAAGGTAAGCTTAACATTCTACTTTCAAGTCTGCAAAAGACAGAGCCTTTGAGATGTTCAGGAAGTCTTGCATGTGTAATGTTTCTTTTATTGTGTGTGAAAAAAAATGATGTAGGAACAAAAAAGTGTTAGACAGAGAATGACAAAGAGTAAGCCAAGAGTGTGCAAAACAAGTTATTAAATACCTGTTAACAGCTATAATCCAATGTCAAGGTTTTCTCAGGATTTAATTATACAATATTCTTAGGAATATGCACACACTTAGCTTTGAAGAAGAATTTCCAAGCAGCAAGCACTTGGACAGAAAACAAGAGTTGAATTAATGAGAAACAAAGCTTTCTTGAGTTCAGTGAGACTGAAACTACTATCAGACTTTTTCTAAACGCTATTGGCTTCTGCACAAATGGATGTAGAATACATGTGTCAGGAAGGTATGAGACAAGAAGAAACAAATGTCCACAACACCACATGATGACTCAATAAAAGTAATATTCCTTTTACAGATTCTCCAGTGCAGAATTTTGTATGTCCTTCAGATCACAAAAATGGTGAATCAAAACAATGTGACTGAGTTCATTCTTTTGGGAATTACAGTGAATCCAGAACTGAGGAAAATATTGGCTGTTTTGTTTCTAATTATGTACATGGCCACAGTGTTGGGAAATCTACTTATTGTGGTAACTATAACTAGAAGTCCGAGTCTGAGGTCACCCATGTACTTCTTCCTTTTATCTCTATCACTCATGGATGTCACTTATTCTTCTGTAATTGCTCCAAAGTTGATTATGGGCTCCCTTTCTGAGAGGACTATTATCTCATTTGAAGGTTGCCTGACCCAGCTATTTGCAGAACATTTCTTTGGTGGTGTGGGCATCATCCTTCTCATTGTGATGGCCTATGACCGCTATGTGGCCATCTGTAAGCCCCTAAACTACATAACCATCATGAGTCCTCAGGTGTGCAGCTTGATGGTAGGAGGGGCTTGGGTGGGAGGATGCTTGCATGCAACCATTCAGCTTCTTTTTATGTATCAAATACCATTCTGTGGTCCCAACATCATTGACCATTTTATTTGTGACTTGTTTCCATTGTTGAAACTGGCCTGCATGGACACACATATCTTGGGTCTCTTAGTCATTCTCAATAGTGGGATGATGTGTGTGTCCATTTTCCTCATTCTCATTGCTTCCTATGTAGTAATCCTCTGCTCCCTCAAGTCTTATAGCTCTGAAGGGAGACACAAAGCCCTCTCCACATGTAGCTCTCACTTCACAGTGGTTGTGTTATTCTTTGTGCCATGCATTTTCTTATATATGAGGCCTGTGGTGACATTTCCAGTAGACAAAGCTATGGCTGTGTCCTTTACTGTTGTTGAGCCAATGTTAAACCCCTTGATCTACACCTTGAGAAATGCAGAGGTGAAAAATGCTCTGAAGAACATGTGCACAAAGCGGGGCACAAGGGATGCCACTAACTGTTAAGGCATTGAAAAATATTTCCTACAATGCCAGTGAAGGTCTAATCTCCCCACTATTTCCAGTCCTCTGGGGACAAGGGATCGAGCAGCATCTTTTGAATTTAAAAAATTCAGATAAAGGTATATTTTGGTTACTGTCTAGTTTCTGGGACATTTCACCAAGGTATTTTTGATATACATCCTTCTTGAAAAGGATGTACGCACACACACACACACACACACACACACATACACACACACAAACACGCATGCACATGAACACATACTTTTGTTCACACCTGCATTTTGAACAATATATAGCTCCTCAGTTTAATGTTCTAGTGTTCTAACTTCTTTCCCTCTTCTCTGCTGAAATGATCTCTTCTGGAAGGTAGTAAACTTGACTACCTTCCCCTGAATTCTTAAGTTGCCTAGTGAAGTCTTACTTGAAAAGAAAAGTGAAGTAATCCTTGGCTTTCTCATCCATTGCCATTGTTTATTCTCTACTTCTATAGCCTGGTGTTATTCTCAAGATTCATGATCAAAAACTCTTCTTCACAATATCTCTTGGATTCTACAGTCTTCACTCTCACAAGTGGTAATCTTTGGTACCATATGGGTTTTGTTCAAATTCCATCAATGAAAACATTCCTAATTCATGCTCAGGAGCATTCTCATGAATACTAGTGAAGGGATTTAAGCCTATAAAAGACTTAGAGACCTAGATGTTCACCAATAAACAAGAAGAAAATAATGAAAGGCTCAATACATCTAAATACATTAGGAAATGAAATCCCCAATTTGCATGTTGCCAAGGATTATTTCAGGTAATATTTCTCAGATATTTTACATGCTATTTTGACTGATGTACATATCAAATTATATGAGCCTTTTTTGCTCAGTCTCATAGATGAAAGAGAACTATCTGACAAGGACATTTCTTCCATATTAGTTTCTGTATAAGACTGTACTAGATTGATAACTGCAATATTATGAACATGACTATTCTAGCTGATAATTGGCCATGGTCAAGTTTCTAGGCTATGATAATTTTTGGCATTCTCTCTATTTATGAGATCTTATAAGCCTTTATCTATTTCTGCTTTAACTATGGTATCATTCCCTAGAACACACATCTAGTTTCTTGGTGAGGATTTTTAGTGCTATAATAAAACACCATGACCCAAAGCAACTTTGAGAAGAAAAAGTTTATTTCACCTTATAAAATCTAGTCTACTATCAGGAGAGTCAGGATAGTGTTGCTATTTGGTTTTTCTCCTTGGGGGTGGCTACCACTCATCACCCAAATAAATCATTCATGGAGTCTTATTCTTAATAATAAATGCCCAGATGTGGCTTGACTTGTTTCTTGCCAGCTTTCCTTAACTTAACTTATCCCATCTATCTTTTACCTCTGGGTTTTCCTGTTCTCTTACTTCTATAAATCTTACCCATACTCTATGGCTGGCTGTGTAGATGGGTGGCTGGCCCATGGGTACCTCCTCCTCTCACATTTAGATGTCCCCTCTCCCAGATTTCTCCTTCTACATATTTTCTTTGACTACCAGCCCCACTTATATTTACTTCTGCCTTGCTATTGGCCATTCAATTCTTTATTAGTCTGTCAGCTGTTTTAGATGGGGGAAGCAAAAGAGCTTCACAAAGGTAAACAAATACAACATAAACAAAAGAAACACACCTTAAAATAATATTCTATAACAGGGCAGGAACTCAAGGCAGGAACCTGTAAGCAGGAACTGAAGCAAAGTCCCTAGATGGACACTTCTTATTGGCTTCCTTATTGGTGAAATTATTTAGTCCACTCCACATAGTTAAAAGGGAGGTTTATTTTGTGGGATAACTTACAATGAAGGGGTAGGTTGCAGGGTCTGGCAAAGGTATAATGCAGTCCAATGGTGTTCTCTGGAGAACTCTGCTGGGTCTCCCTCCAGCGTCCAGGGTCCCAGAACCAAGTGTGTGACCCCCTCTCCATCCTCTGTCTTCTGTTTCCTTCTCCGCCCCTGCCTTGTGGGCGTGACCATTACTTAAACCTCAATGGGGGTTGGAACTTCCCAGCCAATGCTGGGATGGCTATCCACTACACTTCCTCCTTCTGGATTCCTCAATATGTTTTGTTATACATCCCAGGAATACCTGCCCAAGGAAGGTACCACTTGATGTTGGCTGGACACTTTTATAATAATCATCAATCAAAACAATACTCTATAGGCCAATCTCATGGGGATGTTTCCTCAGCTTAAGTTCTGTCTTCTCAGATGACTCTATTTATGTTAAGTTGGTGAAAAATAGCCTGTATACCTCAGCACACTGATAGGTTTCCTTTATCCTGCATGACCATCCTGCTGTCACCAAGTAAGGCAACTTCAATCTTTCCACATTCTCTATCTTGATTATCAGGCAGTTCTCTAGGGGTGACAGGGATTGTGACCATCAAAGTCTGCCAAGACCACTCTTATCTAAGACCCAATGACCTCTTGGTGCCTTCTCCTATTTCTATTAAGAATGGTATATTGAGCATAGTAGCACTGTTATTTAGATACTCTGATGAGGTTAACAGTTTGCACAACTTAGGCTTTTGTTGTTGTTTTAATCTAATGAAAGGAATTCATCTTCTCTGCTGGTAGTAGTGTGTGGAAGGCAAGGTAATAGATGATGTCAAAAGATTATATAGTCTATGAATACTGAAAATATGGTCTGACATGTTACAAAAAATGGTTTATGGAAAAGATGAGTAGTTATAAATTAATAAAATTCCAAGTAATCATTTTGAGAAAAGAAAAATAAATAAATACATAAAATATTTTCCCATTTTCTTGCACACACTGGTCATCTGATTTGTGTCTATGACTATTACCAAGACTGTGTCTTGAGAGTCAGTAGAAGTCAGCAAATACAGGCAACAGAATAAATACATGAAACAACATCAATAATAATAAAGTATAGTGAACCAGATAGAACCAAGAGTTGGAAGAGACTTAATGTCAATAGGGACAGAATCTGCATAGAAAACTACAGGATAAAACCCAGGCCTTAGAGAGAGGAGGGATGGATGTCTGGACAGTAGGAAGATACTACATGACCTGATGGGACAATACCGAAATATTGAAGTCTTTCTACTTGTTTTACAATTGTAACCTTCACCAATAAAGTGTTACATTTGAAAAAGGCTTAAGAAACTTTGATAGAAATATTTATTCAAATTGTTCATTTTTCTTTATTAAGAAGTATTTTATTCATACTACACACCAAGCATAGATGCCCCTCTTTCCCTCCTCCCACTACCCTACTAGCCTTCCCCCCTCAACCCATCCTCCATCCCCTTCTCCAAAAAGGAAAAAGCCTCCCATGGAAAGTCAGAAAAGCCTGGTAAATTCCAATGAGGCAGGTCCAAGCCCCTCCCCCACAAGCTGTGCAAGGTGTGCTACCATGGGCTTCAAAAACCCAGCTCGTGCACTAGGAATGGATCCTGATCCCACTGCCAGGAGTGCCTTAAGCAGACCAAGCTACAAAACTGTCTTGTTTATGAAGATGGGCATGCAGAGCAACAATCAATAAATGGGATGTCCTGAAACTGAGAAGCTTCTGTAAGACAAAGTACACAGTAAATAAGTCAAAATGGCAGCCTACAGAATGGGAAAAGGTCTTCACCAACCCCACATCTGACAGACGGCTGACCTCCAGAACATATAAAGAACTCTAGAAACTGGACATCAAAATACCAAATAATCCAATTTTTGAAAAATGAGCTACAGAGCTAAACATAAAATTGTTCATTTTTAGTGTTAACCTGAATATATATAGGCAGGGCTGTTATGGAGAAACATTATTTGCCTGGTTGGTTCTGCACATATTAGGAATGACTGAATTACATACAAAGTTTTTTGATAAATTAATAATTCACCTGTTCCAAGAGTAAGGTTAAAAAAAGTATTTTCTCCCAGACTGAGCAAAGTGTCCCTGTGTAAGCCCAAGGTTTCAAACAGCCAGCTCATGCACTAAGGACAGATCCTGGTCCCACAGTCCTGGTGCCTCCCAAGCAGATCCAGCTATTCAATTGTCTCACTTATCCTGAGGGTCTGATCCAGATGGGGGCTCCACAGCCTTTGTTTCATAATTCATGTGCTTCCATTTGTTTGGCTATTTGTCCCTGTGCTTTTTGCAATCTTGGATTCAACAATTCACATTCTTCCAGACCTTCCTCTTTCTTGACAGTTAGACACCTGGAGCTCTACCTGGGCTCCAGTTTGGAAGGAGGTGACAGGACCTGGCTGTACTGAATCCACCAGGTTTAAATGAATCCCCAGGGGTGCCTTGATCCTGGAGGACATGGGAATGGAGGGGAGGGGCTGGGGGGAGGGTGGGCCTGGGGATGGGAGGAAGCAGGACAGGGGGACCCATGGTTGATGTATAAAATTTAAAACACATAATAATAAAAAAATAAAAAATAAATAAAAAAAGTATTTTCTCACTGAAATTGACAAGTCATTTCTTAAATGTATAAACATCCAGTGGACATAACATCCATGGTAATAACGCCATATTAAAGTAAACAGCATAAACAGAAAAAGGGAACCCCAAAGCCCACTTCAGAAAATACTACAATGAAGCTTGAAGCAGTGGGGGATATAACATCATCACCAAAGGAAGAAAGAATGCATTGACATTTAGAGAATCTGGGAAAAATCAAATGTTTTAAAGAAAACACATGAGTCCCCTTTGATATAGCACAGCAGGAATCAGAAATAGAATGTCACCAATCTTGCTCTCTGGGCTGTACACACCCCTCAAAATCATCTCCTGAAACTGTATCTAACCTCACTTGTGTGTCTATGAAATGAATTCTCTCAAAGAAGCCTCTGAGAAGAATTTTTTTAAACAAATTAATTTCTGGAAGTATATACAGAGGTTTTGAAATTTTTCAGGATGTCAAGAAACTTGTTCCATGCCACAGAACAACTAAAACAGCCTTATTTGGAGCAGGTGTGTAAGTCAGGAACTGAAGTCCTCACTCAATGTCACTTCATCTTTGCAATGTGCTTTAACCCCAGGGTAGGCTGGGTAGACCAAGGGACCTGTTCATATAGTTTTCTAGAGTTTGTTTCAAGGACCCCTCTCCTGTGTGTGTGTGTGTGTGTGTGTGTGTGTGTGTGTGTGTGTGTGTGTATGTGTGTGTGTGTGTGTATTTCATATTGTAGACACTGAGGAGAAATACCCCTGAGAAACAGTGGAAATGGCTAATTCAAAGTGAGAAAGACAAAAATTAATGTTCAACCTGCAATCTTATTAACATTTAAATTAAGTGGAATTCCTAGGGTAAAATGTATTGAACTGTCTCGACAGAGACTATTATTCTTTTACTAACTGACTTGGCAGATATGTCTGTATGAGTGTTTCAAATATTCACTGTTTAACTAACAAATGTCAGGGAACTTCTCGTGATCAACCACTGTAGCAGTATGAAACAGGAGAAAATTAGCAGAAAATTATCAATGAGTACAGTAACCGTTTTTTACTTAAGCATGTAATGACTATATTTGGTGATGACATAATTGTTTTAAAAGTATTTTTGAGATTTAAAATTGACACATGCTAGTTCTAGAAGATAAACAGAAATGTTAGCTATGAACAATATTAAAAAAGGAAGAAATTACAAAATTCATGTAATCTAAAAACCATTTTAGCAGTAGTTTTACTCTCCACAAACTGACAGCAAGCTCCATTGCTGAAGACAACACTTACACAACATAACAAACATAGAAAAGATGATCTGGTGCCTATGAAGAGCCTTCACCCATATGTTATAGTGTTTGGTACAGAAAGGTCCTTAGCACAATATCCAAAAGGAAAATGTTAAAACCAAACCAGTCACAGGCCCTTTGATCTACAATGGTGTCCTGCCTACAAGATATGTTAGCACAATGGTGGAATATAATTTATAACAGTAACCAGCCAGTATCTGATTTGACTTAGGGCCCACTCTACAAGATGTAACACATACCTTACACTGCTTGAGTGGCCAAGTACCTGACAGTACATAGACCAGGGACCCAGGGTACAAACAAATACAACTGGTCTTCATTGAAATGACTCCTAAGGGTATTCTGCTATAGTCATAGATTATTGCCTTGTTCAGCCATCATAAAAGACGCTTCCTCTTATAGCATATGGGAAAAATAAAGACCCTGTCTTAGTTAGGGTTTTTTAATTCTGTGAAGAGACACCATGACCACAGCAACTCTTTTAAAAAATAAAAAACATGTAATTGAGGGTGGCTTGCTTTCAGTTTCAGAGGTTCAGTCCATCATGATCATGAAGGGGAGCACAGTAGCAGGCAGACAGACATATTGCTTGAACTAAGAGTGCTACATCTTTCAGGCAACAAGAAGTTTAATGACTGCCACACTGAGGGAAGCTTAAGAAAAAGAGTCCTCAAAGTCTGTCTCCACAGTGACATACTTCCTTCAATAAGGCCACATCTCCTAATAATGCACTCCCTTTGGGGGCCATTTTCTTTCAAACCACCACAGATCCACAGACAGACAGTATGCAGTGAGACAGAGGAGGCAGAGGGAGAGAGAGAGAGGGAGAGAGAGAGAGAGAGAGAGAGAGAGAGAGAGAGAGAGAGAGAGAGAGAGAGAGAGAGAGAAGGAACTCAGCCCTAAATGAGATTCATCAATCAAATCCAAGAAACCATGTGAAAGATGGCCAGAAAGAGTGTAAGAGTCAGAAAGGGTGGAAGACAACAGGAAACATGCCCTCTAAATCAACATGAGCAAAGTTCAGTTGAATTCACATAGACTAAAACAGCAAGCACAGGTCCTGCCCAGGTCTGCACCAGGTCCCCTTCCCTTAAATTATGGCTTACAATTTAGTGCTTTTGTGGGATTACAGAGTGCATGAATGAGTAGGTCTTTAAGTGTTATGTCTTTTGTTGTACTGTTTTCCTTCTGTTGGTTTGTCTTGTCCAATTTCATGGTGATAGTTTTTGTTTTATCTTATATTTTATTATTATCATGTAGAAAAAAAAAAACCTGTTCTATTCTATTAAGAGACAGAAATGGAGTGGATCAAAATAGGAGGAAGGTGGGATGAACTGGGAGGAGTAAAGGAAAGGGGACCATTTTCTGCATATATTATGTGAGAAAAGAATTTACAAGTAAAAATATAAAAGTAAAACATTATATCAAAAATCAATAAAAATAAAAACAATTTTAGAATGGAAAGAAAATGATAGCAAGACATAACTTATTCTATGGATCACAATGCAAGTAGTTTTAAAAGGTAAGTTCCTGGACTAAGTACCTACAAAAACACTGAGAAGTCTTAATTTAATAACTTAATGACACACATGAAATCCCTAGAAAAACAAGACGATATAATAACAAAAATGAGTATACAAGAAGAAATAAAGCCAGGGGTCAATTTAATGAAACAGAAACAAAAATTTTATAAAGAATCAATGGAGCAAAGAGCTGTTTCTTTCAGAAAATCAACATGATTAACAAATCTTTAACCATATTCAGCAAAACAGAGAAAGAGGATCCAATTTAATAGACTTGAGATTGAAAGAAAGACATTGACAGAGACATGAAGAAAATTCAAAGAATCATAAAGGAATACTTTAAAAAATCTTTATTCAAGATAAATATTTTGGATAAGCCCATAATCTCTAATGAAAACAAAGCTGTAATTAAAAGACTCCTATTATTTTTTTTTTATCTCATATAAGAGATTTCCTAGTCATTTTACATATCAGCCATGGTTTCCCCTGTCCTCCCTACTCCCACTTTCCAACCTCCCCCCCCAATTCACTCCCATTCCCACCTCCTCCAAGACAAGGTCTCCCCTGGGGAGTCAGCCCAGCCTGGAACATTCAGTTGAAGCAGGTTGTGTCCCCTCCTCCCTGCACCAAGGAGGAGCAAATTTTCTCAGCATAGGCACTAGGTTCCAAAAAGCCAACTCATGCACCAAAGACAGGTCCTGGTCCCATCGCCTGGGGACCTCCTAAACAGTTCACCCTAATCAACTGTCTCACTTATCCAGACAGCCTATGTGTTTCCACTAATTTGGCTGTTTGTCCCTGTGCTTTTTCCAATCATGGTCCTGATATCTCTTGCTCATAGAATACCTCTTCTCTCTTGCCGATTGGACTCCTGGAGCTCCACCTGGGGCTTGGCCATCAATCTGCTTCTGTCAGTTGTGGGGGTATTATGTTCCCCAAAATATTGTGTGTGCTAATAAATTTATCTGTGGTCAGAGTACAGAACATCCACAATATTAAACATAGAGGATAGGCAGTGGTAGTACATGCCTTTAATACTAGCCTTCCAGAGGCAGACATCTACCTCAACTCTGTGTTTTCAAGGATACAGCCAAACATGGTGACTCATGCCTTTAATCCCAGAAATTGAGCCTTTAATCCCAGGGAGTGATGGCAGAAAGCAGAAAGGTATATAAGGCATGAAGACCAGAAACTAGAAGCATTTGGCTGGTTCAGCTTTTAGACTTTTGAGAAGCAGTTCAGCTGAGATCCATTTGGATGAGGACACAGAAGCTTCCAGTCTGAGGAAATAGGATCAGCTGAGGAATTGGCAAGGTGAGGAAGCTGTGGCCTGCTCTGTCTCTCTGATCTTCCATCATTCACCCCAATAACTGGCCTCAGGTTTGACTTTTATTGATAAGACATTTTAATAATTCTTGCTAATATCAGTCACTGGATGAGAGTTCTATCATGACAGTTAGGGTGTTTGGCCATCTGATCACTGGAGTAGGTTAGCTCAGGCACTCTACCGACCATTACCAGTAGTCTATAGTGGAGTCATCTTTGTGGATTTCTGGGCACTTCTCTAGCACTTTGCTTCTTTCCTATTCCCATGGGGTCTTCATTAATCGTGGAATGTCTTCCCTTGTTCTCCCACTCTGTTCCTGATCCAGCTGGGCTCTCCTGCTGCCCTAAGCTCTCTTGTCCACAACCCTTGCCCTCAATTACTCCCTTCACCCCCAGTATTCTCATGTAGATCTCATGCATTTCTCTGTTTCTGGGCAATTCCTGTGTCTTTCATAGGGTCCTCTTGACTAGGTAGACTACCTCAAGTTCTCAGTTGCAGTCTGGTTATCCTTTGCTTTACATCTAGTATCCACTTATGAGTGAGTGCATACCATGTTTGTCTTTCTGAGTCTGGGTTACCTCACTCAGGATGATGTTTTCTAGTTCCATCCATTCACCTGCAAAACTCATGATGTCACTCTTTTTCCTCTGCTGTGTAGTGCTCCATTGTGTATATGAACCACATTTTATTTATCCATTCCTCACTTGAAGAGTATCTAGGTTGTTTCCATGTTCTGGCTATTACAAATAATGCTGCTATGAACATAGTTGACCATGTGTCCTTGTGGTATGATTGAACATTTCTAGGGTATATGCCAAAGAGTGGTATAGCTGTGTTTTGAGGGAGATTGATTCCCAATTTTTTAAGGAAGCACCATATTGATTTCCAAAGTGGCTGTACAAGTTTACATTCCCACCAACATTGTAGGAGTGTTCCCCTGGTTCCACAGCCACTCCAACATCAGCTGCCTTCAGTGTTTTTGATCTTAGCCATTCTGAAGGTTGGAAGATGGTATCTCAGAGTCATTTTGATTTGCATTTCCAAGATGTTTAAGGATGTTGATCAATTCCTTAAATGTGTTTCAGCCATTTTAGCTTCTTCTGTTGAGAATTCTCTATTTAGCTATATATCCCATTTTTTTTAAATTGGACTGTTGCATATTTTGATGTCTAATTTCTTGGTTCTTTATATATTCTGTATATCAGCCCTCTGTTAGATGTGGGGTTAGTGAAGGTCTTTTCCTATTCTGTGGGCTTTCCTTTTGTCTTATTGACTGTATCCTTAGCACTACAAAAGCTTCTCTGTTTCAGGATGTCCCATTTATTAATTGTTTCTCTCACTGTCTGTGCTACTGGGGTTATATTTAGGAAGTGCTCCCCAGTAGCAGTGCATTCAAGACTACTTCATACTTCTCTTTTATCAGGTTCAGAGTAACTGGATTTATGTTGAGGTCTTTGATCCACTTGGACTTCTGTGTTTTGCACGGTGCCAGATATCGATGTATTTTCAGTCTTCTACATGTTGACGTCCAGTTATTACACCATAATTTGTTGAAGATGCTTTCTTTGTTCCATTGTACAGTTTTGGCTTCTTTCTCAAAAATCATTTTTGAAAAGGCCAGGTCCACATGGAATCAGCGCAGAATTCTACCAGACCTTCCAAGAACAATACAGGCCAATATTTCTCAAATTATTCTACAAAATAAAACTGAAATAATATTTCCTAATTATTTTTATGGAGCCACTATTATTTTGATCCAAAACCACATATATACTCAATAACAAAAGTAAGTTATGGAACATTATGCCTTATGAACATATATGTAAAAATTCCCAATAAAATCGTAACAAACTGAATCCAAGTACAAGTCAAATAGTTTTCCACCATGATCAAATAAGTGTCATTCCAGAGATGCAGAAATGCGTCAAAATATGTAAATCAATAAACTTAATTTACCATATAAACAGACTGAAAGAAAACAACAAAAAACACATGAAGAAAAGGTATTTGTCAAATCCAATATCCATTCATGATAAATATCCTGGAAAGGCTAGGGATACAATGGACATACTTCAAGATAATACAGATGATGTACAGCAAATGCACAGCCAATATAAAACTTAATGAAGAAATCACAAAGCATCTCCAAAAAATCAGGAACAAGATAACCTTGTTTTAAGGACATCTGCTTTCTTCCTACATATTCAGTATAGTACTTGAAGTCTTAGCTTGAGCAAAAAACAGTTCTACAAATTCCATGAAATGAACATCAAAATTCCAACACAAATCTTCACAAAAATAGAAAAAAAAGAACAATGGTAAGCTTCATATAGAAAGACACATTCATACACACACACACACACACATACACACACACACACACACACACACATATACACACAGACACAAACACACATGACAAAACAAAAAATAGCTAAAATAATCTTGAATAATAAAATACCTGGAGATATCACAATCTCATATTTCAAATTGTGTTGCAGAGCTATAATAGTTAAAACAGCAACAGTATTGGCTTAAAAACATATGTGTTGATTGATTGAATATAATTGAAGTTGCAGCCATTGTTTCATAAACCAAGAGGTACATTATTTTTTTAAGTTGAGGCCAAAATATACACTGTGGATAAGACATCTTTAAAAATGATGCTGATCAAACTGAATATCTATATGTAGAAATATATCTATATCTATAATCTAGCATAAAACTACAACAAATAGATCAAGAATTTCAATGCCATACTAAATATCCTGAACCTAATAAAGTATGGGATAGGAATGAAATCATGGGTACAGGACAATCAGCATATCATACCTTTTCCCATTCATAATGACCATGTAGTACAGGAGGTTGACAATGACACCATAGTAGACCAAGATAATGGACAGTAGGATAAAGATTCCCTACCAGCAATTAGGCAGTACATTAATTACAGTAAATGTTTATCTTTGCTGTAGCCAAGTGTCTGATGAGCATGAGAACCACAGTAGAGGTGCAGATCTGGGTACATTTTCAGGTTTGTATAATCTGAGGACAAGATCATCCATGGGGGGATGCAAAGCTCTCTCAACTGGTAGTTCTCACATAATGGTGGCAGTTATAATTTATGTGCCTGAAATGTATACCTACATACTGCCTTACGAAGTCAGAACAAGGAGAAGGAAGTTTCCATGTTTTACATATGATTGCCCCTATACCTAATCTCCTCATCTATAGTCTGAAAAACAGTAAAAACAATAATTGCAATGTACGGGTATGAGACACAGCCATTTCTTTATCCTGTTATTGAGATAGAAATTAACTTTTAATTAGCTCAACATGTTTCAGAGCTTTGTAGATGGATTGGACTCTAACCACCAGCTAGCTTGTCCTATACTTCATTGACAGAATACATGGTTACAAAGGGGGAAGGCCCTGAGCTCAGTTCTCCAACCCCACAAATACAAAAAACAAATAAGTATAATCACACATTTGAACATACCATTTATATCTCCAAAAACTTACAAGAAATATATTGTTTTTCTCAGAATACACTACTGTTTTCTCGCTCAGGTTTTTTTTTTTTTTTTTTTTTTGGATTTTTTTTATACATTTCTTTTGTCTCAATATTTTGTTCCAGCATCTCTTCTCATTGATATTTTGCCTGTATATTATGGTTTCCAAGCTCTGGGTGGTTTTTTTGTTTTGTTTCGTTTTTTTTGTGTATGTGTGTATGTGTATGTGTATGTGTATGTGTATGTGTATGTGTGTTGTTGTTGTTGTTTCTTGTGCTTCTTAATTATTTCTTATTGTCATTTGCCTGATCTTTTTCTTTTTAAAGAGCAAAAAAGAGCATGCAGTTGGGTTAGTGCGAAAGTGGAAAGGATCAGGGAGGGTATGGGGGCATGATTAGAATATATTTTATGAAATTTTTTCACTCAGATAAATTTATACTTACTGCCTGGTGAATTCAAACCTCTCCAAAATGTGGTCAAACTAAAGAAGACAATAATGAATGGTCATCTTAATTGTGATGGTTCAACCCAGGAAAAATTAGAGCACAATAGTCCAGTTTCCTACTTGCTATGAAGAGGATTGACATCAAAGCTTGGGCCAAGTATAGTGGGCTTCAAAGGACCCATGTGGCTTCATTACAACAGTTATCTTTGCCCTCATGGCACTGTTCCTAGCTTGAGCTGTATTGTCTTGGAATTTGCCCAACATAATTGAAGCCATAGAGAAGGAGCAAAATGAGAAACCAACATCAAGAGAACATTGCAAAAGCTAAATGCCTAAAAATGGTATTGAAGGAGTGGACAGATTCTACAACTAGAGAAAAATTATCTGGAAAATTCTGTATCTTTGCAAGGATTCACTAAGGTTTCATTCAAGTTTATGATCATATTATTTAGCAAATTATATCTGACCTCAACACTGTAGTAACTGTTAGGTTTAGAAATAGAAGTCTGACAAATGTTTAAGTTAGCATTAATCATACAGGTAGAACACACCTAATATAGAAATTGAAAACACAAAGCACTGTAAAATCTAACACTTGTGTTCAGACATGATACCAAGAATAGAAAATTCCACACCTCATCTTGTGGTAGTTTGCAGTCAAAATACAAGTGTGCTAAAAGTACATAAAATTATCTTTAAGCCATAAATTTGGTCACATTCTCAATGTATTATGAAATACTCAAAATATGGAAAAAATAAATCATTACTGGTCCCAAACATTTTCTCTCCTCAACGTTCATTAAAAATCCTTTACACTGGCAGTCATTTGCCATTTTGGAATTTAAGGTATCTCAGTGAAAAACAGCATGTGGAGAAAAAAAAAAAGGTTCAGATTCAGATTATGAATCCTGTTTACATGGAGTTTAAAAAGTGGTTCACTTTTGGACAGAGGATTTTAGGAATCCAAAAGAATTACTTTCTGAGGTAAAAAGTTTACTCTGACTTAGCAGAGATACAGTATATTAATCACAATTTAAAGTCATTATTCCTTATTTTTTTCAATGGAACCATTACTCTTTCTCAAAAGAAAATCTTATTAATGAGTATGTCTATTTACATTCTTCTGACTTTAGGCTTTACTTCGCTGCTAACGATCAAGAAATTTCTGGATTTTAAAACTTAATTTATATAGGATTCTCATTATCTTGATCCTATAGAATACCACCTACTGGATCAAATAATTTTTGTACTCAGAACACTACCATTTTCTTAAATGAGTTACTAAATATCATGATTTAAAATCAGTAGTGAAAATGCCTGGTAGTAAATGGTCACATGGGTTCAATATGTTTTCTCTAGACTCACTAGAATTGTGAAATAGGCCTGTCACCAGATAACTTGCTGGTTGCATGGATACTACTACTTTTGTAAGTAATACAGTAGTGATATTCTGTTACTTTATACTCAGATTCAAAGTGAAAATTAAAATTTCATATTTATTAAGTATATTTTATAATTTAATTTATAACAATAAAGTTTTAAATTTGGAAGAAAATCCATGAATATAACAGCTACAACAGGGCTTAAAAAAAAAAGACAAGAGTACAAAGCTATGTATCTTTCCATGGAAAAAGTCTCTAGACTATTAAATGTGGCTTTTGTATTTATTCACTGAAGTGGGGCAAACTTCAGCCTCTATCAATTCAGCATGAACAATGTAGACTTCCTAGACCAAGAGCCTTCATTCAGTGTTGCAGTTTAGTTAGTGATGAGGTCATTGTCCATATAATTGGTTGTGACATGGCTAAAAAGGAGAGTCCACAATGATTAAATTAGAGATGTTGAAAATTGTCTTATCTAAATATGGTGAAGGAGAGATTAAAATATCATTGAAATAGGAATATTAGTGCCATTTATCATGTTAATCCTACTACTCAACCTAGCTGAGCTCAGAAGACAATTCTGATAAAAACCCTGAGAAAGGTAGTTATGGCTGAGAGAATAGACCCTGAATGTTTCTTTACTGTTAATTGGTGATTACAGTAGATAAATATCACAGAACTAGGAAATGCCAATGAAAATTAAGAATGGGGTTTATGTGGCAGGAGTCAACAGCAAATATTCAACATCAAAAGACATAGCTGTGTGCCTAGATTATAGTGATATTTTATTTGTATTGAAATGTGGTTTTATTTGTATGTCAATAAAGTTGCCTTGAGGTCAGAGCAAGCCAGAGCAGAAACTGAGCAGTAGTGGGGCACGCCTTTAATCCCAGTACTTGGGAGGCAGAGCTAGGTGGATCTCTGTGTGGTCAAGGACACAGCCAGCATGGCAGACATGCGCCTTTAATCTCAATACCAACCATAGAAGACCTGGAGGTCTGTACAAACAGGCAGTGACGAGGAGGTCATGTGGCTAGGTTTAAAACCAATGAGAGAAGAGAACAGAAAGTTTTTAAATAGACAGGATACAGAGAAGTAGGTCTCTTGTGGAGAGGAAGATCTGCAGAAGCAGTGAAGGGTAAGGTTTTTCGCTCTTGCTCTGACCTTGTGGTTTTTAACTCTGCAATCGGTTCTGTGTTTCTTATTTTAAAAGCCTGATACATCTACACTAGATGATGAATAAGATAGTTGAAACAGAGATCAGGATATTCTGACCTGAATAACTTGTGGCTCACCTCATTATAAAAAGCATTTCTGGAGTGAGACACAACAATTAGTACTGAATAAGCATCAGAGAGGGGAAATGTGTGTTATACCAGTAGTGCAATTATAACCTAAACAGGATTAGGTTTCTTCAATATATGGTTCTTATTTCTGCTTCCTTCAAAGCCACACCACAAACAACAGTTGTTTTAATCCTCATGCTGTAAATATTCTATATGGAGTCAACACAAAGATGTACATTGAGCCTGGCGGTAGTGGGTCATGCCTTTAATCCTAGCACTCGGGAGGCAGAGGCAGGTGGATCTCTGTGAGTTTGAGGCCAACCTGGGCTACAGAATGAATTCCAGCAAAGACACAAAGCTACACAGAAAAACCCTGTCCTGAAAAAAAAAAATATTGTACATTGGATCTTTTCCTGATCCTCACAGAAGTATGTTTATTTGTCTTCTTAATGAATTTTTGTATTGAACAGTCCCCTGATAGCAACTTTAATTTGAGCATTTCTCAAATTATAGATTAAAGGGTTTAAGATAGGAGTTATCGTTGTATAGAATACAGCAACTGCCTTATCAATTGGTAAAGTAGTTGCAGGCCTCATGTACACAAAAATGGAAGGCACAAAGAATAAGACAACCACTGTGATGTGGGAGACACAAGTAGAGAAGGCTTTGTACCTCCCTTCTGCACTGTGGTTTCTTAGTGAGCACAGGACAACTGTGTAGGAGCCTAGAAGAAGACTAAATGTTAATAGACAGATAAATCCACTGTTGGCAGCAACAAATAGCCCCAGAATGTGGGTATCAGTGCAGACCAGTTCAAGCAAAGGGTTAAGATCACACATAAAGTGATCTATGACATTAGGGCCACAGAAGGGTAAATCAATAATAAACAGGATCTGTATGATTCCATGAAGAAAGCCTCCCATCCATGACACTCCCACCAGTAGGTTACATACTACTCGGTTCATGATGGTTGCATAGTGCAGTGGCTTGCAGATGGCTACATAGCGATCATAAGCCATCACAGTAATCAAGTTGACTTCTGCAGCTGCAAAGAAATGCTCTCCAAAGACTTTAGTCATGCAACCATTGAACTGGATGGTCTTTGTTCATGAAGTGAATCAAAATTCAGTTCAGGGTTATTAACAGAAGAATAGCAGGCATCAATAAATGAGAGATAGGCAAGGAAGAAGTACATAGGGGACCCTACCAATCAACTGTGTCTAATGGTGACCAGAATGAGCAAATTTCCAACCACAGAGACTATGTAGATGACCAAAAACACAGCAAATACAATTGTCTGCATGTTTGGGTTCTGTGTGAGCCCCAGGAGAACAAATTCTGTCACATTCCTCTTCTCCATCTGCTTCATTGAAAATTTAGTCACTTTGCCAGGAAAAATAATGCATCCTCAACTTCATTCCATTTCTGCATTTTCATAACTAATATTTAGATGCTGCTCAGTTGTGAAATTTTGTGGATATTATAATTGTTGTTTTTCATATAAAAAAACACTTCTTCATACTTTGTGTTAGTCAAGTTGACTCATGGATGACAGGATGAAGATACTTGCAAAGAGTACAAACATCAACTTCGTTGTAGACAAAGCTGGAGGTGGAGGGTTTCAAGTAGATAGAGAATCAAAGTAATGTCCACCAAGATGAAGCTAAAGATTTTTGTTCTTTAATTTATGAAATGAGGAACCATGAAGGATCATTAAAAATATAACTTGAAAACAAACAAGTCATTTGAGTAAGAGGAAAGTCTGGGAACCAATATAGTAAACTTACTTTTGTGCCTTGGAAAAAACAGAATTGAGTTCATTTCTCCATCAAATCCAGAGAAGGAAACTGGGGTATTAGACTATTTATCAAGTTTTCTTTTCATCCCTTAGTAAAGGTATTTTCACTTTGCAAGGAACAAATAGAAATAAGTTATGAGTCTATCTTTTTCAAACAAATTAAGAGGATCTGGAAAAATAGTCATCTTGATATATTTATCCATAATAAATAATAATAAGCAATTAAAATAGCCTAACAGTGGATGTAAAGAAGGTCAGGGCAATAATAAACATGATTTAATAAAGGAATAAATGTATTATTTTAAACTAATCCATAATAATTGACATTATATCAGAAAGCCTTGTCATAGCTCTAAAAAAGTATTTCTTCTGTGTACTGGACATTATTCCTCATTGAGTTTAATACTTTTAATAACATGTGTAGAATTTGATATTTATCTATGTGAGAGGTAAGGTAATGATGGATAGGACTATGTAGAAGATCAAAGTAGTATTAAATAAAATGACAATGCTTACTCTCTTTTAGTAGTAGTTTCTTATAGGTATTTGTTTATTCAATCCCACTTGGAAACAATTTGCTAGATAATATCATTATTTTTCTACATTTTTATAGTTATTTTATATAATATAAAACCAAAAAATTAATGATCCTATGCTGGAAATCAGAAGAAAAATTATAATTTTGATTATTATTATTCTTACTTAATTTTGTCTGACAATTTTTTAACAAGTGATATTCCTCAAATTCTTACCATTAAACCTATACCCCATAATTGCTGTATTATACAAATATTGGTTCATAATTCTCTCCGAATGTGCTTATCATACTTCATTGCATTTTATATGATTTGAGTGATAACTTCATATGACCAATTTTGTCAGTGAACATGTGGATGCATCATGACATATTTACATACCAAGTCCTAAGAAAATCATGCTTTGGATTCCTGGAACTGTTCTCTTCTCTTGTCCTACCTTAATATCACTTTATCTCTAACATTATTATAAAGTTTGGGTCCCAGAATTCTTTTGTAATCCATGAAGAACCACTGTAGCATTGGCCTAACACATCCATTCAAGACCTGTAAGGAGCAAGTGAGAAGCCTGGTTTCCCTAGGTCACCCCTCTCATATACATTTCCTGGTGTCACATGAAGCTGCTTCGTCATCTGTCTATAAAGTGAAAGCTGCCTTACAATTTATGGTGAGAATTGGTTAAAATAGAAAAATATGCACAACATACAAGTGCAAGGTTTCAAGTTACTTTTTGAAAAGATCTATACACTTACCAGATTAGCATGAGTGAGTGGGCAAAACATGGAGAAACATTTGACTCTGTGATGATCTCAAGAAGAATCATACCCAACCTTACTTTCTAAAAAGTCAAAAAGATAGGTCTCATAGTGAGTTATCAGTGTTTGTGCTTAGAATCAAGGACTTAAAAAGAATGCAATTAATACTAACTAATCTTTGGGACTTATGAGTGAGAGGTACAACTAATTATTTTTATCATTGTAATTTATTCTCATTATTAATAGAAGTATCTAAGGGTAAATAATATTTCATATAATGGATAGATGGGTCTTATTCATTGCTTGATTTCTATGAGCTTCACATTATCTAATGATAAGGATAAATATTTATCTGTTACATTTTAAAAATTAGTATGAAGAGGAAAACTTCTCTGACTGTATTTGGCAAACATTAAGAAGTTATGATTCCCATATGTGAAAAATCACAATATCTAATAAGCACATTTGAGAAACATACCTTAGCAGTTGGAAATGATCTTGACAATGGTTGTGAGTGTTCAGTGTTCACATCAAAACCACCTTCAGTAAGACACTCCCCCCAGAGAAAAGAATAAGACAAAATGGAAGAAAACCAAACATACCAGAAGAGGACAAACAAACAAACAAACAAACAGCCAAAGGAAAATCTTTAGAGGCCCATATATATGCAGAGACACATGTCTGTACACATAGCAATCCAATAAAAACACAAAAATAGATGCCATAAAATATGTTAAAAAGGCATTTAAGAAAGTAGAAGAAAGAAAGAAAGAAAGAAAGAAAGAAAGAAAGAAAGAAAGAAAGAAAGAAAGAAAGAAAGAGGGAAGGAGGGAGAGAGGGACGGAGGGAGGAAGACTGTGACATAACATTATGAGACAAAGAACTTTCAAAGATGGCATTGAGTTCACTTTGTGTTGGCCATCTATTTCTGGACATGGTCCTACCATTAAGCGTGGTTTGTTTTCCCACTGAGACTCCCTTGGAGAAAACTACTTTTTCATTTCAAAACGTTTATCAACTGAAGATAGCTTCAGGGTTAGGTACGGATGTTTCTGTCCACTTCTTTCAGCTTTAGGACACCATCTGGTGCAGAACCATATACGCTCCCTCAGTCTCTGAGTTTATATGTGTGACCATCAGAGGAGTTTAGAATGCCTTGTTTCCTTGGTGTCTTCTCTCCTCTCTGAGTCTTATACTCTTTCTATCTTCTCTTCCGTATAGTTTCCTGAGCCATGAGAGAGGGGAAAGATTTAATAAAACATCCCTTTGAGGGTTGAGTGTGCCAAGGTTTATCACTCTCTACATATTTTCTGGCTGTGGATCTCTATATTTGTTTTCATCTATATCTGTTTCCTATGGGAGGAGGCTTCTCTGATGAGTACAGCAGAATGTGGTTAGGAGCCATTTTATTGTTGTGATCCTTTGGAAAACAGTAGTATTGGGTTTCCCCTATTCAGTCTCAGGTTTGTAGCCATCTAAGTAGTATCAGATATAGGTCGACTCTCACGAAATGGGCTTTGAATCAAATCAGATATTGATTGGTTACCCCCACAAGACTAGTAACATTATCACACAAGCATATCTTCCAGGCAGGTCTTCATTGCAGCAGGGTTAATGTTTATCTTTCTTCTTTGGTAGCATGTGGAGTACCTTCCAGTATCCATAGGGTGGAAGGCTTCAGATATCCACAAGCTCAAATTCTCAATGTTCAACAAGTTGTGCAGATGTTGTCTTCAGCAACTGGACCTTACCTTCAGTTTGTAGAGAGCAACCAATAGCCTTGGCAATAGCCTGGGTTTTGGGGATTTTCCAATGGAACTCCTTTGGACAACAAATTGATTATCCCACTCATGGTCCTGGAAGATTCATCTTATGATGATAAGAGATGTCCAGCTGGGACACTGTATCCTCATTATTTGGTGATTTCAATTATATTACTTTCATATATGTACATATTTTAGGAAGATTATTCTGTATACATTTCCATACAACCTCTTAAATGGCCCTTTGGTTTTTTTTTTTCTTTCTTCCTTTCCCTATCTACTATTCCCCTTCCCATTTGATCCTCCCCCATCTCTATTTCTCCTTCCTAGGAGATGTATTTGTACCCATTCCCCAGTACCCTACTCTCTACATATTCTCTGTGGCTATACTGATTGTAGCTTGCTTATCAATGACTTAATAGCTAACATCCACATACAAGCAAATGCATACTATGTTTGTCTTTCAGGGTCTAGGTTACCTCACTCAGGATGCCTTTTATAATTCTATCCATTTACCTAAGAATTCCATTATTTCATTTTAAAGAGCTAAGTAATATTCCACTGTGTAAATGTACTGTATTTTTCATAACCATTCAACTCTTGATAGATGTCCATATTCTGGCTATTACAGATATATCAGCAATGAACATGTTGAACAAGTGCCTCTGTAGTAGAATATGATGTCCCTTGGGTTATATATCTAAGAGCAAGTTATCTGGATGATGAGGTATTTTGGTGCCCAGCTTACTGAGAAATCACCACACTGATTTCCATAGTTTCTATGTTAGTTTTCAGTCACACCCACAAATGGATGAGTGTTCTCATCTCTCGACATCCTTCCTAGCATGAGCTGTCATTTGTTTTACTGATCTTGGCCATCTTGACTGGTATACAATAAAATCTCGAGGTAGTTTGATTTGCATTTTCCTGGTAACCAAGGATATTAAACATTTTTAAGTACTTCTTTTATTTTCTTTCTTTTTTAAAAAATAAATTTTTTATTAAGAGATTTTCTATTCATTTTACTTACCAACCACAGATTCCCCTGTCCTCCCTCCTCCTGACCCCATCTCCCTCCCAAATACTACCCCATTCCTACCTCCTCCAACACAAGGTCTCCCATGGTGAGTCAGCAGAGCCTGGTACATTCATTTGAGGAAGGTCCAAATACCTTCTCCCTGCACCAAGCCTAGGCAAAGTGTCTCACCATAGGCACTAGGTTCCAAAAAGTCAGCTCATGCACTAGGGACAGGTTCTGATCCCACTGTCTGGGAGACCCCTATACAGTTCAAGCTAAACAACTGTCTTGCTTATCTAGAGGGCCTAGTCCAGTACCATGAGGCCTCCTCAGCTATTGATCCACAGTTCATGTATTTCCACTAGTTTGTCTAGTTGTCTCTGTACTTTTTTTGAGTCATGGGCTCGATATCCCTTGCTCATAGAATCCCTCTTCTTTCTCATAGGCTGGATTCCTGGAGTTCTGCCTGGGACTGAGCTGTAGATCTCTGCATCTACTTCTGTCAGTCACTGGATGAAGGCTCTATGATTACAAGTAGAGTATTCAGCCATCTGATTACCAGAGTAGGCCAGCTCAGGCAACCTCTCAACTATTGCCAGTGGTCTATGCTGGAGTCATCCTTGTAGATTCCTGGGAACCTCCCTATTTGCAGATGATATGATAGTATACATAAGCGACCCCAAAAATTCTACAAGCGAACTCCTAAAGCTGAAAAACTACTTCAGTAATGTGGCAGGATACAAGATTAACTCATAAAAATCAGTAGCCCTCCTACATACAAATGATAAAAGGGTTGAGAAAGAAATAAGGGAAACAACCCCCTTCACAATAGCCACAAACAATATAAAATACCTGGGGGTAACTCTAACCAAGCAAGTAAAGGACCTGTATGATAAGAACTTTGAGTTTCTGAGGAAAGAAATTAAAGAAGATATAAGAAAATGGAAAGATCTCCCATGCTCATGGAGAGGTAGGATTAACACAGTGAAAATGGCAATCTTACCAAAAGGAATCTACAGATTCAATGCAATCCCCATCAAAATCCCAACACAATTCTTCACAGACCAGGAAAGAAAAATACTCAATTTTTAAGTGCTTCTTAACGTTTGAGTTTCTTCTTTTGAGAATTCTTTATTTAGATCTGAATGCCAGTTTCTATTTATTTTTATTAAGAAAATGTTTTCATTCATTTTACCCACCAATCAAAGATTCCTCTCTTTCCTCCTGCCACCTCCCCAGCCTCCCCCTCCCAACCCATTCCCCACTCCCTCCCATAATAAGGCAAGGCCTCCCATGGGGAGGCACATTTTGTAGAGGCAAATCCAAGCTCTTCCCCCTGCCTCAAGGCTGCATGGGGTGGCTCCTCATAGGTAATGGGCTCCACAAAACCCACTCATGCACCAGAGATGAATTCTGATCCTACAGCCAGGGGGGCTCCAAATCGGTCAAGCTACACAACTGTCTCACCATGCAAAGGGCCTAGTCCAGTCCCATGTAGGATCCACAGCCATTGATCCAATGTCCATGAGTTCCCTCTTATTTGGTTTGGTCATCCCTGCATTGTTTCCTCATCATGATCCTGATGTACTTGCTCATAGATTCCCTCTTCTCTCTCTTTGACTAGACTCCTGGAGCTCTGTCTAGTAATTGGCTGTGGATCACTGCATCTGCTTCCATCAGTCATTGAAGAAAAGTTCTGTGATAACAGTTGTGTTAATCACCAGTCTGATATCTGGGGCAAGCCAGTTCAGTTCAGGTAACCTCTCCACTATTGCTAGTAGCCCAGACTGGAGTCATCCTTGGGGATTCCTGGAAACTTCCCTAGCAATGGGTTTTTCTCTATCCCCATGATGTCTCTATCATGGCACCTCTTGCATTACATTACCCCTCCCTCCCTGTTCCAGTTCAACCATTCTATTCTTTTATGCTCTCTTCCCCTATTCCTACACTCCACTGACCAACCCTCATCCGTAGTTTATTCATGGAGGTCTCATCTATTTCCCTTTCCCAGGGCGGTTCATGTGTGCTTCTTTGGATCTTCCCTGTTAGTTACCTTCTCTGGTGTTGTGGGTTGTTGCCTGATCACCCTTTGCTTTATATCTAGTATATAGTTATGTGTGGGTACATACCATGAACCTGGAAACAACCTAGATGCCCCTGAACTGAAGAATGGATCAAGAAAATGTGGTGCATATACACAGTGGAATACTACTCAGAAGAGAAAAGCAATTACATCATGCAATCTGCAGGCAAATGAATGAAACTGGAAAATATTATCCTGAGTGAGGTAACCCAGACTCAGAAGGACAAAATGGTATGTATGCCAGTTTTTAATTGGGTTGTTTTCTTGATGCCCAGTTTTTAGTTTTTTATATATTTTGAATACTAGCCATGGGAGATATATGAAGTTGAAAAAATACAAAACAAAACAAAAACAAAACATTTCTGAATCTGTAGCCTGCCACTTTGTCCAAATGACATTGTCCTTTTCCATGCAGAAGCTTTTCTGTTTCATGAGGTCCCACTTTTAATGGTTGATCTGTGATAGCAATGTTGTATTCAGAAGTATTTTTCTGTTCCAAAGAGTTGAAGGCTATTCCTCACTTCCTGTTCTATCAGGTTCAGTATATCTTCTTTCATGTTAGGTCATTGATCCATTTGGAACTGAGCTTTGCACAGGGTGATCATTATGGATTTATCTTCATTCTTCTAAATGTAAACATCCATTATTTAAGAATTTTTTAAATTTCATGTATAATTTTAGAATAAAATTTTAAAAGCTTCTATTTGTCTTTCCATTTATTTTTTATTAGTATAAACTATATATTTATTCTCTAGATTTTAATTAAATACTACAATTTTTTTTTATTGTTCTCTCTGGCCATTGGGAGCACGTCTAGGTCAGGCCTTTAGCCCCCTTGTTGTGTATCTAGTTTGGTGCACACATTTCTAGTGCTTGGGGTGTATTAAATCTTTCTTTATCCACCTCTCTCTCACACACACTTGGACTGGAATAATACATTTTTCCTATACATCTTAATGCCATGATATGAGAGAATGATATTTATGTCTAAGATATAAGTAATGGATATTACATGCAAGTATGTTTCAAGTAAAATAACATTAGAGTAGATTGTGGATGATACACTACATTTGTAAACAAAACATCTATGACTGTTTGTAGAGTTAGGCATCTTGTGTGTATCTGTTTTAGATAATTATAGTAAAATCCATCTAAAAATGAGTCATAGCTGGGCAGTGGTGGTGCACACCTTTAATCCCAACCCTCAGAAGGCAGAGGCAGGCAGATCTCTTTGAGTTTGAGGCCAGCCTGGGCTACCAAGTGAGTTCCAGGAAAGACACAAAGCTACACAGAGAAACCTTGTCTCAAAAAACTAACTAAATAAATAAATAGATAGATAAATAAATAAATAAATAAATAATAAAATAAAATAAAAATGAGTCACACAGGGTCTAATCAGCCTATTATTTCCAACATTCACTATCTATTCTTTTTCATACTTGACAAGAATTGTATTGGCACACAGAAGGTTCCAAGGCATCCTTATGTATCAGAGTACATACCTGTCACAAGCAATGCCCTGGACTCCACTTCTAGAATTGTAAAAATAAATACATCAAACATACTTGAACGCATAGCGCCTTCCCAGAGAACGTAATAAAAAGGCTCGGTGTGAATTGCTTGATGCCAGTTTTCAGCATGAGGGTAACTATAGTTTCCTTCCCATATCACAAAGAAGGAAAAAGAAACTCAAACTGCAAAATCAGCAAATTGCTTATCAGTCATTAAAATTTTGTCATGAGTGAGAAACACTCTTTTTACAAAACATTTCTAATTCTGTTGCAGAATTTGCTCTGACATTTTGGATCTCAAAGGATGCTGTTAACTCTTGAGTTGGTGATTTGAGCATATGTGAATGATAAATTTTAAGTAAATATGTTTTCAGAGTAAATTAAAATTTACCATTAAGAAATAATGTTTGCCTCAAAATTTTGCTCAACAGTAGAGTTTGAAGAGCTTAGAAGTAAGTTGGTTCTTTAGATGTTATAATAGATCTTGTTTCAAAAACAATATATTGGTGGCTCAAATTTAGAGTGAACAGATCCTATAATTTGAATTTGGTGGGTTGGTAGTTGACTCATAGTTATTAAATTTGTTTTTTCTCATATATAATCTTGGTAAAATATCAGTATTGCTATTTGTGCTTCAGTCTTTAAGTCAGAAATTGCCAGGAATAATAAACAGTTACATGTCTAATTTCCTGACAAGGGGATAGACATGATTATAAACCAAAATAACATATTTAAAATAAGAATAAGACATAAGTGAGTAAACCACTTCATTACCTTCTATTATTCTTGAACTTGTAGTATTGTGCTAATAACGTGTAGGAAGAATACTTAAAAACCGTTCATTATAGAGCCTTACTTTTATGGACTAAGAATGTTAAGTAGTGAATCTTAAAAGTGACATTATTAGGATTTGATCTCAAATTTCTTCTCTCATTCCTTATTTTTCTCACATCACCAGTATCTGAGAATATAATATCACTAATCATTCTTGGAAGGTAAAAGACACCGCTACCTAAAACTTTGTAAGAACTATGCACTTGCAACCTTCCAGGGCTCTTAATGGATTACAAACTGATTCAGTTAATGATTTGTGAACAGACTTCAAATTAGCTTATAATCTCATTTTCTTTTCTTTTCTTTTTTTTTTTTTTTTTTTGAAGCTAGCCACTCTGTAAAGAGAAATTTATGTAGTTCACAGATTGAGGAGCTAGGAGTACAAAGAGGATGTCACTGGGGCTGGCAATGTTCCTCCTTAATGGGAAGCCTTGTGTATTTGCACATAAACTCTTCTCCCTCCCCAACAATGTCATGGGTCTCTGTCCTTAGGGCTCCACTCTGATGATTTTAATCCCTTCCCAAAGTCCATTTCTAGACACTACAGTCTGATTAAGTTTCTACTGTCTTACTGCCATTAGTGCAAGATTTAGAGGAAGAATGGCCTTCGAGAGTTCAGGGAACAAACCACAGCATTCCACTCCTGGCTCTGACTTCTCATACACAAAAAATCCATCCAATTGTCCCAAATTGTCTTAACTCCTGGCAGCATTGGTTCACAAGGCTCATCCGAGATAACTGTCAACCTCTTGAGGCTGTGAGCCTGGAGCACAAAACAAGTTACAGTCTAAGAGGTCCAGGTGTGGAGCCAACACAGCACAAACAAACCTTCCTACCCTTAAAGGACGGGACAGGTGAGGCCAAAGCAAAGCCAGTGGGTCAAATGTCTAATCCCAAACCTCCAAGTCACCTTCTCTGCTTCCGGACTTTGATGGCCTCAGCCTTTGCCTCAGTCCTCACGGTCTGGAGTCTCCTTTCCCGAAGCTCTCCCAAGCTGGCCTTTTCATGTTGGGAGCTCTGTAGCTCCAGGTGTTTCAACAGCAGCTCTACCCCTGTAACTCTCGGTAGGCATTGCCCTGGAGGGAGGGGGCTATGGGCCTTAGCTCTGTCTGGGTGTTTCTGCTAGGCCTTGCCTCTGTGTGGCCTCTCTGTAGTGACTCTACCTCTGGGCTAGATCCAGGTGTTTCCTGGCGTTTAGAAGGGAGTCTCCATGCTCTGGTGGACTCCACCCTCAACGCTGCTACTGAAGGTTGCAAGCTGATGTCCGCGGCTTTCAGAGGCCTGTGTGTCACACTGCTTGCAGCTTTCTGTGGCTGGTGTTGGAGGACACTGGTAACACTGCTTTTCTCCCAGCATCTCCAGTATGGCTTCACGGCCACAGCTCCATGAGGTATCATCTCATCGGATCGTTTCCTCAATGGCTCCCACCTGAAGGCAGCCTTCCTGGCCTCCCATGGTTTCCTCTTCAGCTGTGGTGAGGGCCGCTGAGACTTCATAACTAAGTTCTTCCAGCCTGCAAAATCTCTCATATAGGAACGCTGCCATAGTCTGAGGTTTACAGGTGCTGCATCCGGGGCCCTGGGAATCATGACTGAGGCCGAGGATCTCTTTGCCAGCAAGCCAGATCCCCCAGTCTGCATTGGGGCTTCTTTCTGGAATCCCCTCCAGCCATCCCTTTTATTGCCAGGATTCAGCACCAGCAACATCCATCTGTTCACTGTACTCTTCTTGACCAGGGCCTGTTTCGGCCAGCCTTTCCTCTTTAGACCCTGGTGGTTCTTCCTCTGCCTAGGGCTGCTCTGTTTCCCTTTTAAGAAGCTCTGTCTTCAAAGTATCCCTGTGCTCTCTCATTTGACTATAAGCCATTAGGAGGAGCCATGCTACAGCCTGGATGCTTATCTGTTTTGAGAGCTCCGTTGCCAGACACACCAGTTGGTCACTGGGAAGTTCAGCCTTCCAGGATGCCTCTGGACAGGGACACAAGGAAGCCAGACTCTTGGCCACAAGGTAACATGGGTGGCCTTTACTCCAGTTCCCAAGAGAATCTTCATCACCATCAGAAACCGCTTTTGCCTGGCCTTCGCGGTCCACATTCCCAGCAGCGTTCTGGTTCTCTGAGCCCTCACCCAGACTGTCTGCAGTGCTGACAGTAGCCTGCTGCTCCAAACACTCCTGTCCTCTCCCTTTTAACCAGTCCCAAAAGGTCCTCCACAAGGTCAGGTACAGTAACAGAAAGGGCCACATCCTCTATAAAGAAAAAAAGTTGTACTTAGCTCTCGGTTGTTTTGTGGAAGTCCAAAAGATATGTTGAAGGTACTGGCTGCCTCACAGCATGGAGCCCATGGGTAACTCTGTCTGTCATAGTCTCATTTTCTAATTGAAGGTTTTCTATTTAAAATAATTGGCTTTGAAGCAAATATCAAAATGTATCTGTTTCTTGACTTATTCAAACAAATGTACAAAATTCAAAGTTTGGCAATGCAAAATGAATACATCTCTACTTTTTCTTGACTTTGGACAGGACATATAAAGACGTGGTGATGAATTCAGGATCTGGGGTCAGAAAACTCTTTTCAAGATGTGCTTGGCTATATGCTGGTTATATTACCATGCATAAGTATCGTCCTGGATAAAGTTATAGCTATTTTTATTTGCCTTCAAAGTGGCACATCAATACTATTGCAATGCAAATGCATTCTAAAAACGTTTTAATGAGTCTATTTTGACCTATTATGAAAGTTGAAACTCAGAACAAATCTCTAGAAATGAAGTAAGATGTATACCTTTATTTCAACTTTAAAGTGACTTTTTCAAAGCAAATAATTTATTCTTAAGTTTAAATTCACAAGGATCATATATGAAGTCAGCTCTTGATTTACCATGTGTAACTAAGGAGTTATCTAAACTGTAAAGGATAATTAAATACTTACCACTAACACTTGGAAACACTAATACAGTGGGAATTAAACTCGATATTTCTATGTTCATGAAGAGATTGATAAAAGAGGCCAGGATTTTGAAGGATAACAAAGAGGGGCATATAAAAGGGTTTGGAGAGAGGAAAGAAAGGAGAAAGTATTGTAATTATATTGTAATCTCAAACTAATAATAAATAAAAATTTTAGATAAGAAACCAAATTCCAGGGAGAAAGTTAAACATCAACTATATTTTTCTGAGTCAAGAAAACTAAAGATTCTAGCAATATATTCTCATAAGTTCCTAACAAATGAATGTAAAGCAGCTGTTTGACTGTTCCTGAGACTTTTAAAAGCTTTAATAATATATGTAACATATATATACAAATACATATATATGTGTGTGTATGTGTGTGAAATCTTTATGTGATTTACAGATGTACAAAAGTATAGTTTGGATATATATATATATATATATAATATTTTGCTTGTGAAAATTTATATTAGTAACCTAATTTAAGAATAATTAAAACACAAATATTTTGTATTATGGCAAAATATTACTATTATCTGCTTTGGAAAAAGATTAGAACTTACTTCTAGAAAAACTTATACCTTTAGTATAATTCTGCTTCTTGAAATTTCACTGTGGAAATGATAGTCTTCATTTCAGAATTCAGTTTCATAAAAAGCAAGTACACAATTTTATTTTTGTAGACTTTTGCCTTATATTAATTTCTTGGCATTCTTGTTTTACTGATCTAATGCTTATAAATCACATCTCAATTTTGTGTTTTTGTGTTATGTATGTATTGGTGAAATTATTATTTTTTTATATTTCACACACACACACAAACACACACACACACACACACACACACATTAGAATTTCTGACCCATGGACTTCAAGTTGCAGTCTGTTGCAGCCATAATGATGTCTTTATTTTCCTTTATTGCTGTTCATAGCTTTGTATCATATCGGCACATTCTTTAACAGGTGCTTAAAACACAAACCTCAAGAAATATGATGCTCTTATACTTTTTTGCATATCAGAAAACATTTTTATTTTACATGTATAGTTGATCGGCAGTTTTGTTTGCTCCAGCAGTCTCAATTAAAAGTGCTTATCATTTAGAATGTTCAAAAATTGGTTTCTTGTATTCTAGGTTCTAGCTCTGCTGATGAGAAATGCGTTGTTTCCCATGTCATAAATTATGTATGTATAATATATATGATTATATCTGAATTTATTCAATATTTTCTCCTATCTATTTTTCTATGATCATTTTCATCAGTGTTTTGAATTACCCAGTGATAAATTTGGGGTGTGTATGCATATATATGTGTATTTGAGTGTGTGTGTGTGTGTGTGTGTGTGTGTGTGTGTGCATGTATGTGCGTGTGCGTGTATTTATACCATTGTGTACATTAGTTTGCATTGAAATATGAAACAGGTTAGTCAGTACTAGGACCCTTGCTTAAATTATTAATTATTTGAAAGGATCCTTCCTTTCTATTTTCCCTCTTATCTTTTTTCTACTGTTGATCAGATGATGAATATCCTGAAAGGCTCATTTATATATTTTATCTTTTTAAATTTTTTTTATTATTATTATATTTGTGTTTTAATTTTACACATCAGCCATGGGTTACCTTGTCCTCCTGCCTCCCGCCCCCCCCCCCAACTTCTCCCCAGCCTCTCCCCTCCATTCAAAACTCCTCCAGGGCCAAGACTCCTGTGGGGATTCATTTAAACCTGATGGATTCAGTACAGGCAGGTCCTGTCCCCTCCTTCCATGCTGAGCAAAGTGTCCCTATGTAAGCCCAAGGTTCCAAACAGCCAGCTCATGCACTAAGGACAGGTCCTGGTCCCACAGCCTGGATGCCTCCCAAACAGTTCAAGCTATTCAATTGTCTCACTTATCCAGAGGGCCTGATCCAGGTGGGGCTCCACAGCCTTTGGTTCATAATTCATGTGCTTCCATTCGTTTTGGCCATTTGTCCCTGTGCTTTTTCCAATCTTGATCTCAACAATTCACACTCTTACAGTCCCTCCTCTTTCTCGACAATTGGACTCCTGGAGCTCCACCTGGGGCCTGGCTGAGGATCTCTGCATCCACTTCCATCACTAATTGGATGAGAGTTCCAGCATGACTGTTAGGGTGTTTGGCCATCTGATCACCAGACTAGGTCAGATCAGGCTTTCTCTCAACCATTGCCAGTAGTCTACAGAGGGTGTATCATTGTGGATTTCTGGGGACCTCTCCAGCACTCTGCGTATTTCTGTTCTCATGTGGTCTTCATTTATCATGGTCTGTTATTTCTTGTTCTCCCTTTCTGTTCTTGATCCAGCTGGGATCTCCTGCTCCCATAAGCTTTCTTTCCCTCAAACTTTGCCCTTCATTACTCCCACTATCATCCAGGTTGTTCATGTAGATCTCATCCATTTCTCTGTCAACAGGTGATCCCTGTGTCTTTCCTAGAGTCCCGTTTTCTTGGTAGACTCCCTGGAGTTGTGTAGCAGTCTAGCCATCTTTGTTTTACATCTAGTATCCTCATGTGAGTGAGTACATACCATGTTTGTCTTTCTGAGTCTGGGTTACCTCACTCAGGATGATTTTTGTCTAGATCCATCCATTTGCCTGCAAACCTCATGATGTCATTGTTTTTCTCTGCTGAGTAGTACTCCATTGTGTATATGTACCATATTTTCTTCATCCATTCTTCAGTTGAAGGGCATCTAGGTTGTTTCCAGGTTCTGGCTATTACAAGCATTGCTGATATGAACATAGCTGAGCAAATGCCCTTGTGGTATGATTGAGCATTCCTTGGGTATATGCCCAAGAATGCTACAGGTGCGTCTTGGGGGAGATGGATCTCCAACTTTCTAAGGAAGCACCATATTGATTTCCAAAGTGGCTGTACCAGCTTGCATTCCCACTAGCAGTGGAGGAGAGTTCCTCTTGCTCTACATCCTCTCCAGCATAAGCTGTCTTCTGTGTTTTTGATCTTAGCCTCTCTGACAGGTGTAAGGCAGTATCTCAGAGTTGTTTTGATTTGTATTTCCCTGATAATTAGGGATGTTGAGCAATTCCTTAAATGTCTTTCAGCCATTTGAGCTTCCTCTGTTGAGAATTCTGTTTAGTTCTATAGCCTATTTCTTAATTGGACTATTGGGCATTTTGATGTCTAATTTCTTGAGTTCTTTATATATTCTGGATATCAGCCCTCTGTCAGATGTTGGTGAAGACCTTTTCCCATTCTGTAGGCTGTCTCTTTGTCTTGTTGACCGTGTCCTTTGCTCTACAAAAGCTTCTCAGTTTCAACAGGTCCCATTGATTGATTGTTTCTCTCAGTGTCTGTGCTCCTGGTGTTATATTTAGAAAGTGATCTCCAGTGCCAATGCATTCAAGAGTACTTCCTAGTTTCTCTTCTATCAGGTTCAGAGTAACTGGATTTATGTTGAGGTCTTTGATCTACTTGGACTTAAGTTTTGTGCATGGTGACAGATATGGATCTATTTGAAGCCTTCTACACATTGACATCCAGTTGAAAACACAGGCAGTAGATAGCACTACAGCGTAAACCCCAAAGAAGAGAAGTACACACACACTACCACCAAAAAATAAAAACAATAACAGGAATGAACAATCACTGGTCATTAATATCCCTTAATATCAATGGACTTAATTCACCTATAAAAAGACACAGACTAACAAAATGGATATGAAAACAGGACCCATCTTTCTGCTGCATACAAGAAACACACCGCAAATTCAAAGACAGACACCTCCTAAGAATAAAAGGCTGGGAAAAGACTTTCCATTCAAATGGTCTTAAGAAAATAACTGGTGTAGCCATCTTAATATCCACTAAAATAGACATCAAACCAAAATCAATCAAAAGAGATGATGAAGGACATTACATATTCATCGCAGGAAAGATCCACCAAGATGAAGTCTCAATTCTGAACATTTATGCCCCAAAACAAGGGCACCCACATATGTATTGGTGAAATTATTAAGGCCACTCCATGTAGTTAAAAGGGAGGTTTATTTTGTAGGGTAACTTACAATGAAGGGATTGGTTGCACGGTCTGGGAAAGGTATGGCACAGTCAGGTGGTGTTCTCTGGAGAACTCTGCTTGGTCTACTTCCAGCTCCAGGGTCCTGGAACCAAGAGAAGCCTCTCCTCTTGATCCAGGATCTTCAGAGTCCTCCCTCAGCCCCGCCTTATAGGCATGACCATTACAGAAGCCTCAATGGCGGTTGGAACTTCCAAGCCAATGCTGGAATGGCTACCCACTACATGTATGTGTGTGGAGGTTGCATTTCTTCTTTTTTTCTTCATTTTTAAAATCTGGTTTCTTTTAGGTTTTTTGTTTGTTTGTTTTTGTTTGTTTGTTTGTTTTGCCTGTTTCCTGTTTGTTCTCTAAAAAGAGAAAAAAGGAATAGGGTTGTATGGGTGGAGAGGTGACAATAATTTGGGAGAAGCTTGGGAGGACAAACCATGTAATACTTTATTTTCAGTAAAGAAGCAACTGTTTTTAAATGTGAATGTCAGTATTAATTGATAGTATGTCAAACAGTAGGAGGAATTTAAATAACATTTCATTGAAAATCTGAATGTGAAATTGTAGCTGAAAATGCAGATAAGAGGTAACATTTTGAGACTGTTTGGAAAGAATTAATTTTAAAATGTTTCATTTAGAGTATTAAAAATGAAATGTACAAACTGTGTATGAGTCAGTCTTGTCCGTGATTCAAACAGCCTAGTCCTAAGTCTGGGAACTATCTACTACAGTTTCCATAGTTCATGTAGCCAAATCTTTCAAGTTTTTATGATTTTTAATGACTGATAGTGTGAATCACAATAATGATAAATTCTATGGGTTAAAATTAAACTCACCCTTTGTGAAGGAAGACAGTTGTGAATCTGAATTCAAGACACTAGGCTCAAAACATGTTAACATCTCAAATGCTATTATATTTTTCAGAGTTAAGGGTACCAAGTTGTTCTTCCTAATACTTAAATAATAATATCTATGTAAAATCTGTGAAGTTTCCAAATAAATTCAATCTATTATTCTGTGAATTCTATAAGCCTATTAACAGAGCTGGTTATATTTTATATTCTATTGAGAATCACATGAAGTTGTTGTAATGCAAAGGTACATTATAGAAGAATAAAAAGAACACAGCTTATATTGAGACATCTTTCTCTGTTAACCACAGTTATTTGTGATTTTCACTGTCTAGAGAGTATATGGATTTGGACAAAGGATTACACTGGATAATCATAGAACACAGATCTCAATTTGATTTAAGATTTATTTGAAACCATTTTCACAGAACCCTGAAAACTATTGCAATGGAATACAAGATCTTTATCATCTGATTTGTTTAGCTGAAGTAGATTGAGCCAAGTTAGCATAGCAGAAAAGGGGCCCCGGGCAGTAAGATCTGGATCTATTCCAAGTGCATGAGCTGGCTTTTTGGAGCTCATTACTTATGGTGGAACACTTTTTCACAGCCTTGATGCAAGATAAGGGGTTTGGACCTGCCTCAGCTGAATGTACCGGGCTTTGCTGACTCCCCATGGGAGGCTTTATGTTTTCAGGGGAGAGGGTGGGTGGTGGGTTGGAGAGAAGGCTGGGAGGGAGCATGAAGAGGGAAGAGAGAGAGATCTGTGGTTGGTATCTAAAATGAATAAAAAATTTTAATAAAGTAAACATGGAAAAAATAATATGGCCAAGAAATTGTTAGATGGACACTTCTGAACATAAACTCCTCAATTATGTCATTTCAGGTGACTTACCTTTTCTGTCTACACCGAACCATGGATAGAAGCAGTAACATCACAGTTTTTATTCTATTGGGGCTTTCCCAAAATAAGAACACTTAAAGTTCTCTGCTTTGTATTCTTTTTATTTTGCTACCTTGCTATTTGGATATGCAATGCACTCATAATGGTTAATATCACATGCTCTCAGCTCATTGACCAACCCATGTACTTCTTTCTCAACTACCTCTCACTTTCTGACCTCTGCTACACATCCACAGTGACCCCAAAATTAATGACTGACTTACTGGCAGAAAGGAAAATAATTTCCTATAATAATTGCATGATACAGCTCTTTACAACTCATTTATTTGGAGGAATTGAAATCTTTATTCTCACAGGGATGGCCTATGACCGGTATGTGGCCATTTGCAAGCCACTGCATTACACCATAATCATGAGCAGGCATAGGTGTAACATGATCATCATGGCTTGTTGCTCTGGGGGATTTGTGCACTCAGCCAGTCAGCTTCTTCTCACTGTCTTCTTACCATTTTGTGGCCCAAATGAGATAGATCACTATTTCTGTGATGTGTACCCTTTGTTGAAACTGGCCTGTTCCAACACATACATAATAGGTTTCTTAGTCATTGCTAACTCTGGCTTAATTGCTTTAGTGACTTTTGTTGTTTTGATACTGTCTTATTTTTTCATATTATATACCATAAGGGCATACTCTGTGGAGAGCAGAAGGAAAGCTCTGTCTACTTGCAGTTCCCACTTAACTGTTGTAATCCTGTTTTTTGTACCTGCTCTATTCATTTACATCAGACCAGCTACCACCTTCCCAGAAGATAAAGTGTTTGCTCTTTTCTACACCATAATAGCTTCCATGTTCAACCCTCTGATCTATACCCTGGGAAACACAGAGATGAAGAATGCCCTACAGAAAGTCTGGGGTCAGCAAGTGTTTCCAAAAAGAAGGTAAATTTCTGAGCTGTCTGTTTTCCATGAATGGCTCTAGGAGTAAATGCATGTAAGATCTATTGTCATGTTCTTATGGGAAGATAAGTGGGCAGATATCTCATCTGCTCTCTTGAATTATATTTCTCCATGGTCCCTTCATCAATAAAATGGGTATTATCTCACATAAGCTTTCTTATACATTACTTGTATCATTAAGACTATATTCTGTCAATGAAATAAGCTTCGTTTAAAAATAATATTATATATATATATATATATATATGCAATATATATATATATATATATATATATATATATATATACTTATTAAAGAATTTCATACAATGTATCTTGACTGTATCCACATTTCCCTCGAGTTCATCCCAGATCCAGTCGCTTGCCTCCCTCCCCATTTTATGTTCTTGTTTGTTTGTTTTAAGAAGAAACTTTCTCACACTGTCCTAGACCTCTGGCTCTTTCTATCTTTGCACACCATGTTTGTGATGTTCCCTGAGATTTAACTGTTGGGATGTGCTGTAAATAGATTAGCTGGGGGCAGGGACTCTAAGAACTGCTGGTATCGAAAATTTCACCAGTTTTGCTTTCTGTAATGGTCTCTGTCTGTTCCAGAATAAACTTCCTTGATGGGGAGTGTGAGATACACTTTCTGTGGATATAATGACAAGTATTTTAGAATTCAGGGAGAAATTTTACTGAGTTAGTAGATGGGTAGTAGTAGGCACTCATCTATATTCCATAGCCTCATGGTCCATGGATGGTTGGCTAAGTTTACAGTGTACATGAATTCTTATTGTATAGGCTTTAAGTCCAACTAGGTGATGGTTCATTCCCCCTGGATACAAGTGCCACTACTGCAGATTTTGTATTATTCTGTCATGCTGATAATTTTTGTGGTTTGTAGATATTAAAGAAGATTAGGAGTATTTATTGCTATTCACAGTTAGTAGAATGCATGGCTTCTCCTGAAACTATAAGAGTTATACCTGAGTGAGGAGGTTACCAGCACAGATATAGATCAGTTCTTCAAATCCTGTGTCCAAAGAATGTGATGTCTTTAGAAATTGAGTTTTATCTTCTTTTTCTGAAAGACATCAAGAATATATTGTCAGATTTCTGGGGCCCTGACCCGAAGCTCAAATGGAGGTTTTCCATTCCTGATACTTGGGTTATTATAAGAAAGTCTATAGTTTTAGGAGAGCATTGTCATCCCATCTGACATATCTTTATATATATATATATATACATATATATATATATATATATATATATATATATAAATACATATATTAGCCATCATAAAAGTTTTACATAGAATTTTATTAAAAATGAGTTAAATGTAGTCCAAGTTGTCCTTGTTCCACCCAGTTCCCATGACCTTGCAGTCCTACAGCTGCTCAGACCCAAATGAATGTACAGAGGCTCATATTAATTATGAACTGTAAGGCCTAATGGCTCAGGCTTCTCACTAGCTAGCTCTTTCATCTTAAATTAACCCATTTCTATGAATCTATTCTTTGCCACATGAATTGTGGCTTACTGGTAATTTGCATCTTGCTTCTTCTGGCTACAGCTAGCAGTGTCTCCCTGTTCTCTCTAGTTGGAATATCCTGCCTAACCTTATTCTGCCTCACCATTGGACAAAGAGCTTTATTTACCAGTCAATCAGAGCAATACACATTCACAGCATAAAGAACGACATCACTCATCATATTCCCTTTTCTTTCTATTCAAAAAATGTTTTAAATTTAACAAAGTAATATTACATATAACAAAACAGTTGCCCAAGCAAGAATCATAGTTATAATAGCTAGTCTATTTGTATTTGGAAAAATTAAAGAAGATATTCTATCTATCCTTTATTTGTAAGTCTAAGTTTTCATATATATATATATATCTCACCTCTTATCATAACCAAGGAAAACCATAATTATAATTATCTAGTCTTTAACTACATCAAAGAGTCCAGAAGAATATAATTTCACCAAAGTAAACAGGAAGAACATTATAAGAAAATTCCAAAATCTAGAATGACCGAGACAGCTTGCTACCTGGACAGTCATCCAACATTCCTCTGCAATGTTGGGGCATCCATTCATCAGCCTACAGGCCTAGAGTCTCTTAGTCACACTTCTCTCTGTGTCCTGTAGGATGTCTGGCAGTTTCTTATGAAAAGCAGGAACCTGAAGGACCATCACATTGCAAAGTTCAGTGGTCGCCTTCCTATGTGTCCTGCATATCCACTTCATACAACATACTGTCAAGCAGTGGATATAAGGACACTTTTATGCCCAGGGGCTAACTTTTGCCACAAAGAAAGCAAACTCCACAATAAGTTTCTTCAATGCCCATTATCTTCTCTGAAGTAGTTTGGTGCTGCCAGAAGCAAACATGTCTCTTTTTCCAGAAAAGTCTAAGTTTTTAAAACATTTTAAATGTCATATTCTGTGCATCTTTGAAGTATTTGAAGATTATCTATCTAACTGAATTATATCTATGTATACCTAGAAAATTTAACATGATTATAAGTTTGACTATTATAGAAGACTAATTATTAATCTGCATTTCTTAATTATCCATTGCTATTTAAATAAGCCACACAAACATAATACTTTAAACTAAGTAGAAATATAAACACAGTATAACAAAATTAACTTTAAATTTGTAATAAAATCAAATCTATAGCAATGCAATTTTTTTGTTTTTTTATGAGTTTTTTTCTTTTTTTCTTTAGTATATTTGTGTTTTAATTTCACACATCAGCCATTGTGTCCTATATCCTTCCCATCCCTCTCCCACTTCCACCTTTCCTCCAGCCCCTCCCCTCCATTCCATCTTCTCCAGCACCAAGACTCCACTGGGGATTCAATTCAACCTGGTGGATTCATTACAAGCAAGTACAGTCCCCTTCTTCCAGGATGAGCAAAATGTCCCTGTGTAAGCCCAAGGTTCCAAACAGCCAGCTCATGCACTAAGGACAGGTCCCAGTTCCACTGCCTGGGTGCAACCAAAACAGTTCAAGCCATTCAATTGTCTCACTTATCCAGAGGGACTGATCCAGGTGGGGGCTCCACAGCCTTTGGCTCATAATTCATGTGTTTCCATTCATTCATTTGTTATTTGTCCCTGTGCTTTTTCCAACCTTGGGTTCAACAATTCACACTCTTACAGTGTTTCCCCTTTCTTGACAATTAGAATCCTGGAGCTCCACCTGGGGCCTGGCCGAAGATCTCTGCATCCACTTCCATCAGTTATTGGATGAGAGTTTCTCACTACACTTAGGGTGTTTGGCCATCTGATAACCAGACTACGTCAGATCAGCCTTTCTCCCTACCATTGCCAGTAGTCTACAGTGGATGTATCATTGTGGACTTCTGGGGACCTCTCCAGCACTTTGCTTCTTCCTGTTCTCATGGGGACTTCATTTATCATGGTCTGTTATTCCTTGTTCTCCCTTTCTGCTCTTGATCCAGCTGGGATCTCCTGCTCCCATAAGCTTTCTTTCCCTCAAACCTTGCCCTTCATTACTCCCACTATCATCCAGGTTGTTCATGTAGATCTCATCCATTTCTCTGTCAACAGGTGATCCCTGTGTCTTTCCTAGAGTCCAGTTTTCTTGGTAGACTCCCTGGAGTTGTGTAGCAGTCTAGCCATCTTTGTTTTACATCTAGTATCCTCATGTGAGTGAGTACATACCATGTTTGTCTTTCTGAGTCTGGGTTACCTCACTCAGGATGATTTTTGTCTAGATCCATCCATTTGCCTGCAAACCTCATGATGTCATTGTTTTTCCTCTGCTGAGTAGTACTCCCTAGTGTATATGTATCATATTTTCATTATCCATTCTTCAGTTGAAGGGCATCTAGGTTGTTTCCAGGTTCTGGCTATTACAAACATTGCTGATATGAACATAGCTGAGCAAATGCCCTTGTGGTATGATTGAGCATTCCCTGGGTATATGCCCAAGAGTGCTACAGCTGGGTCTTGGGGGAGATGGAATCCCAATTTTCTAAGGAATTGCCATATTGATTTCCAAAGTGGCTGTACAAGCTTGCATTCCCACCAGCAGTGGAGGAGAGTTCCCCTTGCTCTACATCCTCTCCATCATAAGCTGTCTTCTGTGTTTTTGATCTTAGCCGCTCTGACAGGTGTAAGGCGGTATCTCAGAGTTGTTTTGATTTGCATTTCCCTGATAATTAGGGATGTTGAGCAATTCCTTAAATGTCTTTCAGCCATTTGAGCTTCCTCTATTGAGAATTCTGTTTAGTTCTATAGCCTATTTCTTAATTGGACTGTTGGGTATTTTGATGTCTAATTTCTTGAGTTCTTTATATATTCTGGATATCAGCCCTCTGTCAGATGTTGGTGAAGACCTTTTCCCATTCTGTAGGCTGTCTCTTTGTCTTGTTGACCGTGTCCTTTGCTCTACAAAAGCTTCTCAGTTTCAACAGGTCCCATTGATTGATTGTTTCTCTCAGTGTCTGTGCTCCTGGTGTTATATTTAGAAAGTGATCTCCAGTGCCAATGCATTCAAGAGTACTTCCTAGTTTCTCTTCTATCAGGTTCAGAGTAACTGGATTTATGTTGAGGTCTTTGATCCACTTGGACTTAAGTTTTGTGCATGGTAACAGATATGGATCTATTTGAAGCCTTCTACACATTGACATCCAGTTATGCCAGCACCATTTGCTGAAGATGATTTCTTTTTTTCATTGTATAGTTTTGGCTTCTTTGTCCAAAATTATATGTTCATAGGTGTGTGGGTTAATGTCAGGGTCTTCAATTAGATTCCATTTGTCCACTACCAAGCTGTTTTTATTACTGTAGCTCAATAGTAGACCTTGAGGTTTGGGATTTTGATGCCTCTAGAAGTTGTTTTATTGTACAGGATTCTTTTGGCTATATATATTTTTCCCCATATGAAGCTGAGTATTATTCTTTCCAGGTCTGTGAAGAATTGTGTTGGTATTTTGTTGGGAATTGCTTTGAATCTGTAGATTGCTTTTGGTGCTATTGCCATTTTTACTATGTTAATCCTGCCTATCTGTGAACATGGGAGAACTTTCCTTTTTCTGACATCTTCAATTTCTTTTTTCAGGGACTTAAAGTTCTTGTCATATAGGTCCTTCACATGCTTAGTTAGATTATCCTCGAGGTATTTTATATCATTTGTGCCTATTGTAATTGGTGCTGTATATCTGATTTCCTTCTCAATCTGTTTGTCTGTTGTTTATAGGAGGGCTACTGATTTTTTGAGTTGATCTTGTATCCTGCTATGTTGCTGAAGGTGTTTATTAGCTGTATCAGTTCCTTGGTTGCATTTTAGGGGTCACTCATGTACACTATCATGTCATCTGCAAATAGGGAAAGCTTGACTTCTTCCTTTCCAATTTGTATCCCCTTAATCTCCTTATGTTGTTTTATTCCTCTGGCTAGAACTTCAAGTTCTATATTGAATAAGTATGGGGAGAGGAGAGAGCCTTGCCTTTTTCCTGATTTTAGTTGTAGTGCTTTGACTTTCTCTCCATTTAATGTGAGGTTGGCTGTTGGCTTGCTGTATACTGCCTTTATTATGTTTAGGTATGTTCCCTCTATTCCTGATTGCTCCAAGACCTTTATCTTGAAAGGGTGTTGGATTTTGTCACATGCTTTTTCTGCCTCTAGTGAGATGATCATGTGGTTTTTTTCTTTGAGTTTGTTTATATGGTGTATTACATTGATAGACTTTCATATGTTGAATCACCCTTGCTTGCCTGGGATGAAGCCTACTTGATCATAGTGGATAATTGTTTTGATGTGTTCTTGGAGTCTGTTTGCAAGTGTTTTATTGAGTATTTTTGCATCAATATTCAAGAGGGAGAATGGTCTGTAGCTCTCCTTCTTTGTTGCATCTTTGTTTGGTTTAGGAATCAGGGTAATTATAGCCTCATAGAAGGAGTTTGGTAATATTCCTTCTGCTTCTATTGTACAGAACAATTTAAAGAGTATTGGTATTAAGTCTTCTTTTAAGATCTGGTAATAATTCTGCAGTGAAACCATCAGGTCCAGGGCTTTTTTTGTTTGGGATACTTTTAATGACTGAGTCTATTTCCTTAGGGGTTATTGGACCATTTAAATGGTTTATCTCGTCTTGATTTAATTAAGTATGTGGTAACTATTGAGAAAATTATTCATTTCTTTTAGATTTCCAGTTTTGTGTGGTAAAGGTTTTTGAAGTATGACATGATGAATCTCTGGATTTCCGCATTGGTTTTATGTATCCCATTTCACTTCTGATTTTGTTAATTTGGATGTTCTCTCTGTCTTTTGGTTAGTTTGGATAAGGGCTTGCCTATCTTTTTGATTTTCTCAAAGAATCAACTCTTTGTTTCATTAATTTTTTGTATTGTTCTCTTTCTTTCTATTTTATTGATTTCAGCACTCTGTTTGATAATTTCCTGCCATCTGTTCCTCCTGGGAGACTTTGCTTCTTTTTGTTCTAGAGCTTTCAGGTGTGCTGTTAAGTCACTAGTGTGAGATTTCTCCAGCTTCTTTATGTGGTCATTTAGTGCTATCAATTTCCCTCTTAGCACTACTTTCATAGTGTGTCATAAGTTTGTGTATGTGGTGTATTCATTTTCATTGATCTCTAGGAATTCTTTAATTTATTTCTTTATTTCTTCCTTAACCCATTGGTGATTCAGTAGAACATTATTCAGCTTCCATGAGATTGTAGGTTTTCTGTGTAGTTAGAGTTTTTCTGCCGGGCTCAATGTCAGGACAAATCTTTCTCACTCGCCAGTCCCACAGTCGCTCAGACCCAACCAAGTAAACACACAGAAACTTACATTGTTTACAAACTGTATGGCCATGGCAGGCTTTTTGTTATCTATTTTCTATCTTTTCTTTTTTTCTATCTTAAAGTAACCCATTTCTGTTAGTCTATACTTTGCCACATGGCTTGTGACTTACCAGTGTCTTTACATTTTGCTTTTCCTTACAGCGGCTGGCAGTGTCCCTCTTTCTTTGCCTTCTACTTCCCAGAATTTTCCTCTCTCCTTGTCCCGCCAATACTTCCTGCCTGGCTACTGCTGGCTACTGACCAATCAGCATTTTATTTATACAGATTAATATCCACAACACTTCCCCTTTTTTTTAAAGGAAGGTTTTAACTTTTACATAGTAAAATTACATATAACAAAACAATTATTAAGCAAGAATTATAGTTATAATATTAAGGAAGATATCCTATCTATCTTATATTTATGAGTCTAAGGTTTTTATATCTAACTTATCTTTTATCATAACTGAGGAAATTATAATTATCTAGTCTTCAACCACATCAAAGACCTCAGAAGGATATAATATTACCTGAGAACCGGGAGGATGCAAGCATTTTTCGGGAGTCTTGCAAGAGTAGACAGAGACAGCTGGCAGCCTGGACAGTCACCTTTGTAAAGTTGGGGAACTTGTCTTTAGCCCACAGAGCTAGAGTCTCTTGGTGACTTCTCTCAGTGTCCTGTAGAATGTCTGGCAGTTTCCTCTGCGAAGCAGGTACCTGCAGGACCATTTTGTCAAGCAAAGTTTAGTGATCACCTTTCTATGGGTCCTGCATGTCCAGTCGATCAAGCAGTCCAGGCAAGAACAGTGTCTTGCCCAAATGACTATTTTTGCCAAGGTGAAGATAAGATATGAATTGTCTTCAATGCCCATCCTCCTCTCTGTAGTAAATCAGTGTTGCCAGGAGCACACATATCTCACTGTCCAGAAAGTCTAAGTTTTAAAAATATTTTAAATGCCATATTCTGTAGACCTTTGAAGTGTTTGAAGATTACCTGTCTATCTGAAATATATCTATGTATGCCTAGAAAACTTAACATGACTATAAGTTTGACTATCATAGAAGACTAATTGATCTGTATTTCTTAATTATTCATTACAATTTAAATGAGATGCATAAACATATTACTTCAAACAAGAGAAGAAATATATGTACAATATAACAGAATTAATTTTAAGTTTGTATCAATAGACTAAAATCTATACCAATGTAAGAAATTTTAAATAAGTTGTTGCTCTTTAGAAGTAAGTCCATTAATCTACCCTTTCATCCTATCATATCTATATCATATCCCCTTTTTATCTTTAAAAAGAGATTGCATTTATAATTAACCTGCTTAAATAAAATATTGGTTTTTCTTTGTCCCACACCAGAGGGCTCTTTTGATTTGGGAAACAATAATCTCTTAACCTCTTTTTTTTTAACAATGTGCTGGGGTTTAGAGAAGGAGTGAGCCAATTCTATCTCCAAAGCCAGCTGGGAATTCGGGCGTAGTTTTTCTTACTACTTCCATCTGGAGGGGGCCACTGTATCTTATGGGGACATAAAGAAAATTTTAGGATTATGGAATAGTCCATGAGGGTAAACTTCTGTGTAAGGTGCCTTGAAACCATTCTGGATGTCGGATCATCTGAGACATTGTGTCATCAGAGACCTTTCAGGTAGTCTTGGCTGATCAAACCTGATGTATCTTAATCTGGAACAAATCCATAGCCTCTGGCTTTCTGTGGAAATAAAAGCAGAGACTCTTTTCTAAGGCAACATATCCTTATATCCAAATTTTGAAGTCAAGGTACCTTTAAAATTTACATATTTGTTTAACTCAACAGCTTTTATGATTAAATCTTTTTCTGCAGTTAAAAATCCCAAAGAAAACATAAACCAGATTCTCTGTGTAATATCCATCTTTGTAAGACTGAAACGCCACTGTGGCTGCTGGCTTCACCCACCTCAGCTTCCCAACATGGCTGTGGTACGGTTTACCACCAGCTCTGAGTCTGGAGCCATGTGTACCATCAACTATCAGAAGCAGTTCTTTCAAAGCAGTGATTAGCCCAGAAACTTAAAAAAAAAAAAAAAAAAAAAAAAAAAAAAAAAAAAAAAAAAACTAGCAAAGGCTAAATCTAACATGCAGCAGAGTAAAGTGCAGTTGTAGATTCCTCATTCCTGCCACTCTGCCGGTCAGATGCACACACCAGGAACCCGCCATAGTAGCTCAAACCAGCAGGCTGCCACTAACTTGAGAGAGACAATTAGGAAGCTGTTTTCAGCTCTGTTTTAGAATCTTTTTCCTCATGTTTTAGATGGAAACTCTTGCAAACATGTTGGGCGCCATTTGTAGTTAGAGTTATCCTGCCTGGCTCCAAGTCAGAACAAGTCTCTCTCACCTGCCAGTCCCACAGTAGCTCAGACCCAACCAAGTAAACACACAGAAACTTACATTGTTTACAAACTGTATGGCCATGGCAGGCTTTTTGTTATCTACTTTTTCTATCTTAAATTAACCCATTTCTGTTAGTCTATACTTTGACACATGGCTTGTGGCTTACCAGTGTCTTTACATGTTGCTTTTCCTCACAGTGGCTGGCAGTATCTCTGTTTCTTTGCCTTCTACTTCCCAGAATTCTCTTCTCTCCTTGTCCCACCTACACTTCCTGCCTGGCTACTGGCCAATCAGCATTTTATTTATACAAATCAATATCCACAGTATTTCTGTAGTTTTTTGTTGTTGTTGTTGTTGTTGAAATCTAACTTTAAAACATGGTGGTCTGATAGAACACAGGAGGTTATTCTAATTGTTTTGTATCTGTTGAGATTTGCTTTGTGGCCAAGTATGTGGTCAATTTTAGAGAAGTTTCCACGGGGTGCTGAGAAGATGCTATGTTCTTTTTTGTTCAAATGGAATGTTCTGTAGATATCAACTATGTCCATTTGAGTCATAACATCAGTTAAGTCCATTATTTCTCTGTTAAGTTTCAATTTGGCAGGTCTGTCCAGAACTGAAAGAGAGGTGTTGAAGTCTCCCACTATTAATGTGTAGGATTTTATATGTGATTTAAACTTTAGTAATGTTTCTTTTACACATGTGGATGCTCTTGTATTTGGGGCATGTTCAAAATTGAAACTTCATCTTGGTGGATCTTTTCTGCAGTGAGTATGTAATGTCCTTCATCATGTGTTTTGATTGATTTTAGTTTGAAGTCTATTTTGCTGGATATTTGGATGGCTACACCAGATTGCTTCTTAAGACCATTTGATTGGAAAGTCTTTTCTCAGCCTTTTATTCTTAGGAGTTGTCTATCTTTGAATCTGAGGTGTGTTTCTTGTATGCAGCAGAAAGATAGATCCTGTATTTGTATCCATTCTGTTAGTCTGTGTCATTTTATAAGTGAATTAAGTCCATTGATATTAAGGGACATTAATGACCAGTGATTATTCATCCCTGTTATTATTTTTATTTTTTGGTGGTAGTGTGTGTCTACTTCTCTGCTTTGGGGTTTACTGCTATGATGTTATCTATTGCCTGTGTTTTCGAGTGTGTATCTGACTTCCTTAGGTTGGAATTTTCTGTAGGGCTGGGTTTGTGGATAAGTATTGTTTAATTCTGGTTTTGTCTTGGAATATCTTGTTCATTCCATCTATGATGATTGAAATTTTTGCTGGGTATATTAGTCTAGGCTGGCATCCATGGTCTCTTAGTGTCTGCATTATATCTGTCCAGGTCCTTCTGGCTTTCAAAGTCTCCATTGAGAAACTGGGTGTTATTCTGATGGGTTTGCCTTTATAAGTCACTTGGCCTTTTTTCTTTGCTGCCCTTAATATTCTTTCTTTATTCTGTATGTTTAGTTGTTTAATTATTATGTGGTGAGGGGACTTTTGGGGGTGGGGGGATCTAGTCTGTTTGGTGTTCTATAGGCTTCTTGTATCTTCATAGGCATTTCCTTCTTTAAGTTGGGAAAGTTTTCTTCTACGATCTTGTTAAATATATTTTCTGTGCCTTTGAGTTGCTATTCTTCTACTTCTTCTATCCCTATTATTTGTATGTTTGGTCTTTTCATGGTGTCCCAAGTTTCTTGGACATTTTGGATCATGACTTTGTTGGTTTTAATGTTTTCTTTGACTGATGAATCAGGGAATTGCCTGGGATCTCTGGTAGATGGGTGTGGGGGCAAGGTGTGGGTCTTGTAGCTTCTTGCAATGTAAAACATTTTAAATATGTTGTTGCTCTTTAAAAGTAGATTCATTAATCTATCTTTTAATCATATCATATCTGTATCCTATATTTCTATATTATACCCCCTTTCTTCTTTTTGAAAGATATTGACTATGACCAATAACAATTTGTAAACAACAACCTAAACATAGACAAACATCTATAATCTATTCTTTTGGAATGTGTGCATAGTTTTTTTGGGCTACTTCCTGCTAATAGTCGATGCTGGTAGTCTTATAGGGATACTGAGACAATTTGAGATTATGGTCAAGTCCTGGGAAGACCAACTATAAACTTTGTTGATAGGTACCCTCTGTTAAGTTTCAGGAGGTCTTGCTTGATCATCTGATCCTTCTAACTTGGATCAAATCCATAGCCTCTTGCTTCCTATGGATACAAAAGCAGAGCCTCCTTTCCAAAGCAACATATTTTAGATCCAAATTTTGAAGTCAATGTAACTTTCAATTATACACATTGGTTTAACTCAGCAGCCTTTACAGGTAAATGTCTTTCTGCAGTTAAAAATCCCAAAGACAATATATCAAGATTCTCTGTGTGATTTCCATCTTATGTAGTTTATTTTTATATTACTTTTAATAGTTTTTATTTTTTAAAACTATCTGTTTCTTTATATAACGGTCTATATATCTTTTCCTGTCTTCTTCAAGCCTCCATACATTTTTATACACATTGTGAACAGTTCAGGTTTTATCCCATCTGCATTTGTCTCATTGTGACTCTATTGCTTTAAACTGCAGTGTTACTAGAACTGAAATGGCAGCTTTGGCTGCTGGCTTCTCCCACTTCAGCTTCCCAACATGGCAGAACAACATTTACCACCAGCTCTAGAGGAACCATGCTCATTGATGACTCTGTGAAGCAGTAGGTCTATGCTTCCATCCAGCAGTGTGTAGCCAAAAATACTGTTCCTTCATTTTTTTTTTTTTTTTTTTTTTTTTAGCAAAAGCTAAATCCACCACACTGACTGTGCTGCATGACTTGCAGACCCACAGTATACAGAGGCATGCTGCAATCAGGCCCATATGCTATGAACCCATCATACTTTAGATCAAGCCTGTAGGCTGCGGGGGTGTCTCTGTATCACAACTTTCCTGAGAGACACAACTAGGAAGCTATTCTTGCCTCCATTTTAGAATTGTTTTTTAAAGCTGTTTAGATTTTGGGTGGAAATTTTTGTTCTAGTTAAAGACATATTATTCATGTTATACCATCTAGCAAAGATGAATGAAATGCTATTGTGCTGATTAATTTTGAAAACTTGTTCTAAACTGGTCACCTGGAAAGAGAGAGAGTCTCTGTTGAGAAATTACCTCTAACAAACTGTCCTGTAAGCATGTTGATGAAACATTTTCTTGATTAGTGATTGATCGGAGAACATCTTGCTCACTCAAAGTGGTCCCATCCCTAGGCAGGTGGCCATGGGTTCTATAAGATAGAGCTGCATAAGCCATGGAAGCCAAGCAAGTAAGCAGTACCTCTTCAGGATCTATGCTTTAGTTTATGTCTGTACTTTCTCATTGAGTTCATCACTGGTTCCCTCAATGATGGACTCTAAATTGTAAGATGTAATAAACCCTCTGTCCAAGTTTGGTTTTGGTCATGATGTCTTAGCACAGCAACACAAAGCAAATAAGGAAAACAACCTTCAAATTTTAAAAGCCTTTATAAACAGTAAAGCCATAGAATACTGTGAATAAAGACTCATGTACTGCTTATGAATTTATATACACAGCATTTTTATGTAACCAACAACTAAGTTAAGAAGCAGGTGTTAGCATTCCATAAGAAGCCCTCTTCATTTCTTTTACGCATTGATATATTCTAAATTTAATCACAAATTTCATCTACTCTACAAATAATATGGTTGGCATGTGCTTATACATTTGAGAACAAGAATAGCACACATTACACAAGTTGTGAAAGGGAAAAATCAGGAACCATCTTGAGAGATGCTTCTCCCTCCCCTCCTCCAAAGGTATTTGCTGACCAGCAGTTTTAGAAGTGACATGAAGTTCAACTTATAAGGCAGGGACAGTAAATCTATGTATCCTGGACTTGGCAAAACAAGATATGGGGAGGAATGGGCTCAACTGACCAGAAGTTGACCTTAGAGGAGAGTAGGACTGGAACAGTAAATCTGAATGTTTCTACCCTGGGTTCAACAAAAGCAAGACATACAGAGTAAAAATTTATGTCTCTGTAGATCTGAATCCTCTTAGTCATCAGTAAACTCATGCTTATAGTTCAGTGAGTAATTCAAAGAACTGCCTCTCCCCTACACCCTAATCCAATCCCAAGCTGCATGTAAACTTTTCCTACCTAAGCCCCTTAAAGTGAGTGCTCAGGGCCCTTCTCCTTTACCCACTGTGTCAGATGTTGGATGGTGGACCAAGTTTGCTTGTTTTGTTATTAAAAGCCTTGGTGTTCTTGCATGGGATATTGGTTCTGTGGTGGTCTTACTTGTGACCTGGGCACAACAGTTGGAGTCTATCTTATTATTATGAGATAGTTTGAGAGAATTGTTCAATATAAATCAGTCTGTTATATTATTCCATGATAGTCTATAAGAATCATACCACATAAGTTATAATCTATTGTGTTATTATATAATAGTCTGTGAGAATCATTCTTTGTGTTTGTGAATTGTCTGTTCTTTTCACTAATGGTACTAAGTTGTGATAAAAAGCCACAGTCTAATCTTCTCGGTCTCTTGTAGAAGGGTGCTTGTATAGCATTCCATTTAGGGTTGTTATATATTTCAATACTCTTTCTTTATATATCACTGATATAAAGTATAATGTATTCATTCAAAAAGCTTGGAGAATTCAGAGAAAATTGCTAGGATGACTAAAATAGGAGATTTATGTAGATGTAAACAAGTTAGCCTGTCTAGGATTGAAGCAATTGGTTGTGATGTACATTAATGAATACAAAAATTGCTAACAATTCTATAGGGGAAAATGTAGAGAACTCTGGAAGCAGCCACATATGCAATGGAGATAATAACAAATCAAACAAAACAACCTCCCTGGAATATGTTATATGGTTATGTTAACAATATTAACACCCAGATAATCACCACTGGGAAATCTTATCAAATAATGTCTTCTATGCATCAGAAGTGATTGCTTGTGACATTTAAAAAGTAAGTCAGTTCTGAAACAACTCAAAAGCACTTTTTGTGTAAATGCTTGCTATAAGAGAAGGGATGAGTCATTAAAAAGGCAAACTAAAGTTCATAATAGCGGTGGACTCACATAGTCAAATGCTCAGAGAGTAGAGATGAGACCTCAAGACTGGTGAGATGTCTCAATGAGTAAAGACACCAAACACCAAGTTTAATGACCTAAGCTCTTTTTCTGGATCCATATAGTGGAAAGAGACATGTGATTCTCAAAATTGTCCAATCATATCCATTTGCACACCCTGGCAATTGTGTGTTCACACAAAGAGACACATAAACAACAAATAAATGCAATAAAGAGACTTGTTTTTGATATAAAATGAAAAACATTAAATATATGAAGAGTTAAATATTACTTCCTTAGATCCTATAGAAAGTAAAGACATTATAAGAGAGGTATATAAATAGCTCGAGACCATACTGAAATACTAATGATGTCAAGTTTGAAGTCCATGTTAAAAATTGCACAAATATGTTTTCTCATATTAGGAAAACTGCTTAAAAAGTCAGCATGCAATTAAAATAAAACACAACAAGCTTTTTCTCAATTAAGATTTAATGACTGTTTCTCAGAAAACAGGGCCTCAATCTACTGTAAGGCTCAGCTATACTACTGTTAGGCATATACCCAAAAGATTCTCCATTCTACCACACAAATATATGCCCAACTCTGTTCATAGTAGCTTTATTAGTAATAGCCAGAACCTGGAAACAATGCAAATGTCCCTCAACTGAGGAATGATAAAGAAAATGTGATACATTTACACAATGGAGTGTTACTCAGCTGTTAAAAACAATAATATCAGGAAATTTGAAGACAAATAGATTGAAGTGGAAAAAAAATCATCCTGAGTGAGGTAACCCAGATTGAGAAAGACTAACATGGTATATACTCACTCATAAGTGGATATTAGCTGTAAAATACAGGATAATTATTGAATAATCAGGGTCCTGGGTTTGTGCTACATCCAGCATGAGGTATCTGAGGGAAAAAAAAAATCTATGTACACTATGCACTTGTATCTGTTAACTTTATTCCTCTAAGACAAATTCAATAAAAACAGCTATAGCTCCATCAGGCGTTCAGGACAAGAATGAATATAGACATACCAAGCTCTTTATCCATCTACTTTATTTCTGTGGGATGAAATTCTGTCCACATAGCTTCAGTTCTGTCCAGTTCCCTAGCTCATAGTCCTGCTAATGACTAAACTCCTATGATTCCAGCCTCATCTTCATCCTGTTTCCTCAATCTCCCTTCCACTATGCTTTACTCCTGGCACTCAGAACACTCTACCCAAGATTTCCTTACCCTCTACAGAAACTCTGTCTTCCTCTCTTCTCCCTTGCCATGCCATTCTGTCCTTTCTACTGGAAAAAAATCTGTCTTCTCTCTCTGCCAAGCAGTTCACTGCTACCTCAGGAATTTTCCTCCACCCTACCTTCTACCTTGATATGCTAAAAACTTCTATTGTTCTCAGTCATTTACTCTGGATAGTCACTAGGACTCAAGGCAAGGAGATAGACTGAGCTTCATTTGCATAAGAAGCAAAGCTATGAGTCTCCAGCAAGCTTGTCTCCTAGGTTCTTGAGTGGGATGCGGTTATGAGGGTGGGGAGTAAGTAACCTAGAACTTCAGCAGGTTTGGAAATATTTGAGCATGTAAGAATTTCATAGTAGAAGACAGCTGAAATATTAAAAGCTGGATAGTACCAAACATTCATAATAAATGAATTGTCTTTTGACAGACCCTTGGCCAGTCAAAGTATAACTTTAATACACAACTGAATCTCTAAAATATATTCTTGCAGCCCACAAGAGATAATCATGTTATAATCCACAGACCCTAAGAGACTATGTAACAAGGAGTGTCCATGGGCATGACTGGATGTCCCTGGGAAGTGGAAATAGAAGAAATTTCATGATTGTTCTGTGGCAGGTGGGGATGAGAACACAAACAATCAGGTTGTGGTGGGAGAAGAGAAGAGCACTTAAAGAGACTACTAAAAAGGGAGAGTATTTCAAAATCAAGAATAAACCTAATGCAAGAAAATCTCCCAGGAATCTACAAAGATGACTCCAGCTAAGATTCCTAGAAATAGTTAATACATATTCTGAACTAGACATCTCCTGTAACCATTCAGCACTTCAAGAGGGATATTAGGACACCAACCCAGCCATAGAACATTTGACCTACATTCTTTCCTTCCTTTGGGATGTGCTGGGGTAAGGGTGACCTAGAGATTGAGGGAGTGGCCAACCAAGGACTGGTCTAGCCTAAAACCCATGTCACAAATAAACCCACACCTGAAACTGCCTGAAGCACCAGAGCCTGTAGCTGGAAGTTTTCCTGTGCCCTTCCCAGTCTGCAGTCGCTCAGACCTAAGTAAACACACAGAAGCTTATATTAATTAAACCTACTCAGCCATTAGCACAGGCCTACCACTGATTAGCTCTTACACTTAAACTCAACCCATTTCTGTTAATATCTGTATGTTGCCATGTGTTTCATGGCTTTACCTGTGTGCCATTTCATGCTGTTTCCTGGATGGCAACTGACATAACCTGACTCAGCCTTCCTCTTCCCAGAATTCTCCTTGTCTGCTTGTCCAGCCTATACTTCCTACTGGCCAATCACCATTTTATTAAACCAGTGTACAAAAGTATTATTCCACAGCTAAGACCCACGTGCTGGATGACACAGAGACCTGAGATACAACCAAACACAGCTGGAGGAAAAAAATGTCAATGTGATGATGCCTAATGACATTCTGCTATACTCATAGTTTGATGCTTTGTCGGGTTTTCATCTGAACAGATTCATTCAGCAACTGATGGAAACAGGTGAAGAACCACAGGAAAACATCAGGCTGAGCATTGGAGAATCCTGCAGAAGAGAGGGAGGAAGGAAGAGACAGTCAAAGACACCACCAGAAAACTCACAGAATCAACTATTCTGAGCTCATAGGGGCTCACACAGACTGAACCTACAATGAGGGAGCCTGCATGGGACTCTCCTAGGTACTCTGCATCCACTTTACAGTGGTGTAGCTTGGTTACAGTTTTTTGTTCAAGTGCAGAAGTACTAAAAATTTATGTACATGTGAATTGCACAGAAATCTTTACAGAAGTATTGTTCACAATAGTCATAAGATAGTAATACAAATATCCAAATACTCACAAGGGAATGCCTATAGAGCAGCATATCTCTTGGTACTAAGTAAGAACAGGTCACCAATAATGCAACTGCATGGTAAAATTCCAAAACATTACGCTACAAAAATGTAATAGTTACATAAAATTGTATTACTTTTATTCCAGAAACAAATCTCTTTCTGAATTTCCACCTGTGATATGGATATTTTGCATGTGAACCAAAGAGAAAATTAAGGTGTCATTGAGGGGCCCCACAATTCTGTCAAAAGCTGGGTTTTTCTTTCACTTTGTACTTTTTTATTCTCTTTATTTATTTTTATTTTCTGAAAATGACTTTTTAATGCAACTTGGATGCTCTTGGATACTTAGCTGTCTGTGGGTATATACACCCATACGTTTTCCAGTGAATTACTTTGTTCCAGTTCAGTTCCAATCCAAATCTGTCTTCTGTCTCCAGTCTTCCTTATTTCTTTTTTGTTTGTTTGTTTGTTTGTTTTAAATAAGAGTCAGGGTCTCACTATGTAGCTGTAACCAGCCTGGAACTCTCTGTATAGACCAGGATGGCCTTGAACTCATAGAGAACTCTATGACTCTGCCTCCCAAATACTAGGATTAAAGATGTTTTATCATGTTTGGCCAAGTACTTTAAGAGTGAGTATTTCTCTAATTATTTTCCTTTATTTCTAGCTTTTTTATTTGTTAGAAGTAGAGCAATTCAAACCTAAACAATGAGATAAACTGGGTAAGATAATAAACATATTATTTAACATATGTATCACATGTATTTTAATTCAAGTAATAAAGTTATAATCAAAACATTACTTCTGTTTGATAATTTTTTTTCTGTATTATGGCTATGATCTGAACATTAATTAACTTTAATTTTAAAATAGTCACTTAGTTTTTAATACAATAGATACTAGAATTTAAAGTGCATTTTAGGTCTGCAATTTTATTTTGACCATGGTGTAAGACTCTGGGAATACATTCTCCCCAAGGTCATTACAGTTTTCCTTCCTCTCCTTAACTAGACTACATAAGGAGTAGAAGAAGGTGCAATTTGTGTCAAAGGCAGATTTTGGTAAATGAGAAGATCTAGAACAAGGAAGACTGAGCTCTGTCATTCTATGTTTAAGAGAACAAGGATTCTCTGATATTTATTATTTATAATTACCTAGGATTACTACACTACCTAAGGAGAAGATAAAAAATAATGTAAGTCCCAGCCCATTTGCAAATTATCAGCAAGATTTTTTCTTCTTCTCAAACTAAGGACATGTTTGTAGAAGGAGGTGGGTTGTCAACTTTTTTGCATTTATAATAAAATTTAAATACCCTGTATTTTTAAATAACATGAAGTATGAGGTTATAATGACAAAGTTAAGAGAATGACATATCTTGTGTGTATGGTGCCTTAGAAATAGTGAATTATAACTGGGAATAATTAAATGCAAGTCTTTGGAATGCACATCAAGTCTGAAATGTTGAAAAAAGGAGCAGGAGGCTTTTAGATGCACATTGTCTTAGAGAAAGAGTATTTCCCCTCTTCCTCTGTGCTTTAGACAGTACGGGAACAGTATCAAGTTTGTTTGTAAGGATCTATCTGTTCAAGATAAACAAATCAAACAGTAACAGTTACTATAAACTTCTCTAATAGGCGCTCATTGGTTTTTAATAATATCTATTTTTAAAATCAGTAAGATGCCAAAAGAATCCCAGTTCATAAAAGCTTTGGATTGAGCTTGACTCCAAATCTGATCAGAAACCACAGTTCTCTTGTCCACTTTACCCTTTTATCTGCAATATGCAAAAGGACACAGACCTATAGTGATTTTTCTACAACTCTAGGACAAATACCTGAAGATTCATAGTACACATGACTTCCCAGAATCTCTTGGTTGCCCTGTTCTTTCTGCAAAAGACAGCTGAATTTGCAGCATTCTGTGGCTGAAAGAATTAAACATAATGGACCTTGAGAGATGCATTCCCAAAAGGTCACCTTACCACCACAGGGATCACTTATGCTCATGCGCTGATTTGAGAAAGGATCTTGAAACCTCTATTAATCACAGTTTATCCACATTTGCTTTCCCATACCAATGATGCCCTTTAGAATGCCTGCAAATCTACTGCTAAATATACTTCTATTGAAATCAAATTTGTCCTCTCCTGAGAGTCATTCCACCTTAATTGTATGATAAGCTCTCCCAGAAATATTGAATTCAAAGTCATGCCCATGGAGCAGATGGTGTAGCTAACATGAAACAGAATTTCTGAGGATGCATGAAGAAAAGCTGATGTTAAATTACAGAGCTCTTCCTCATTTGTTTTGTTTTTGTTTTTTTCT